>NW_027555625.1:308975428-309225428 GCF_003287225.1 Phascolarctos cinereus
ACCTAGAACAAACAGCCAGAGAAGCAGGAGGGGAATCTGGAGTGAGACTAAAAGCTTAGTGAGAAGATAGGAGGGAGTGAGAAGAGGAGGGAGTACTTAATCAGTATCAAAAGCCAGAAGTCAAAAGTGATAAGCACCGGAGGGCAGCTAAGTGGCACAATGGACAAAGCACTGGCCCTGTTGTCAGGAGAACCTGAATTCAAATCTGATCCCAGAAACTTCCTAGCTATGTGACCCTGGGCAAGTCACTTAACCCCAATTGCCTTCAAAAAAAATTATGAAGACTGAGAAAAGGATATTGGATCTGCAGTATACATCATTAGCAATTTTACAGAAAGCAGCTCTCGTTGGGTGATAAGTTTGGAGGCCTCATTATAATGGGTTGAGGAGCGAAAGTGTAGTGAAAATTGGAGGTTGTGATTGTAGACAGATTTTTTTTTTCTAGGACTTTTGCCTGTGAATGTGTAAGGGGGTCATTTTTGACAGTTCACTTGTCTGGGGCAACGTCTGATCGGAGTTCTAAGAGAAGCAGTCGCTGGGTTAAGTCTCAGAGTTCTATTCTGAGATAGTACTTGTTCATTTTAATGTGGAAAATTATAGAAAAGTGCAGAAAATAGAGAACATAACTTGCTTCAGTGATTTGCATATGAGGAATTAAAGAACTGGAGAAGTTTTAGGTTAATGTTTGTTGAAATATGGATGCCGGGGGGAGCAGAGGGAGGGAGAGAATTTGGAACTCAAAATTGTAAAGAACAAATATGAAACATTTCTGTTTGAATGTATTTGAGGAAAAATAAAATAAAAATTAAATGAAAAAAGGAAATGTGGTTGCCAGAACTATTTTATTATTGCGTGATATATTTGATTTACATAATTATAGACAGAAGGTGAAAATTTGCTTACTAGTGATAATCTATGATAAAATCATTCACAGAGAGAACCTAAATACCGCACCAAAAAAGGAAATAGGAGAATTAAAGGAATAGACTTCAGAACTACATCAAAGAGATAGCATTACATGCTCTTTCCGAACTATCACTTGTTGCTGGGCATTTGGTTGGCCAATGAGAAGCAGCAATATTCTGTACTTCTTTCTGTTACTAAGAAAAAGGAATAGAAAGAATATATGCTGCTCTCTATTATGACGTGATGGTGAGGACTAGAGAAAATGATCCCTCTTCTCTATTACGATTGCTTCCAAGAAGATGGCATTAAGAAAATATACTCAATTACCTATTATTATTTGCTACTGAGAAAAACAAAAGGAACATTATGAAAGAAAACAAAAGATAGTTCTTTGCATAGCCTTTTGTTATTGCTGAAAGAAGGAGAAGGAAGAGGAGCAGTAGAGCTTTTTGCAAGGGAACAGAATTGGAGAGTCTTTTTCAACTTTAGGACAAAGGTAGTTTCCTTTCCTAAAAGAACATGACATTACTTCAGTTAAAGGTATTAACCAAGCCCAAACCTAGAAGAAACATACTATAGCTGCTATTTTGGAGTAAGCCTAGATAAGCAAAGAATAGTTTTGAAACAAAACGTCAAAGAAGCACTGTGGCTGAGATGATGTGCTCAATAAGGTGTTAATTAGGAACAGTGTAAATCCGCTTACTAAGCGATAGTAGCATCTATTCAATACAGAATCTGTATTTATCAAATTTTAAAGAGAATTGCTTAGCCAGAAAGAGAACATCAAAGTCTAAAGTTCCAGAGCTGAGTTCCCCTGGCCGTATGTGTTCCCTGCATATGTGTTGTACTATGTTAGGATTTTAGGTATATACCCACTCTTCCCACAGATACTTTGTGCATTGGAAGAATGTAATTGAGGTTTATGGTGAAATGCTATGCAAATAACATTTGCTTTGCTTTTTCAAGTAATCTTCCGGTTAAGAACAATTGATTGTGGCTGCTGATTTGTTAATAGGAAACACACTGGTAGGGCTTATGATCTATATAATTTTGGTGGAAATAATTATCCACAAGGATTAATCCAAAGACCCTGAGAATTAGAATAACAGACACATGGCTGTGCTCTGGGTATCCATACCAATCTGCTGAAAGGAGTGCAGGTATTGTAATTAAGCCAATCAGGCCAGGAAGAGAAGGAATCTGAGGTGATATACAGTTATTGTTAGGCCATGGGCTACAAAGAAAGGATTTAGGAAGATAGCTTAAATGAGTGGTATGGATCAAGTGAAGTTTGGTTTGAAGGATGATGGCGATCTGAACATATGTATAAGTAGTAGGAAAGGAGTCAGTGGATAATAAGTGATTGAAAATTATAAAGACAGAGAGGGGAACTGCCAAAAAATTCATAACACAAGGTGTTGGTCTTTTTGGGAAAAGCCACCCCTTCCTCTCAGACTAGAGAAAAGGAGAATATAGTGGAGGATACTGTTCATGTAATTTGAAATATAGCATTAGGGAGATAAGTGGATAATGTGGATAAATGGATAAATTCAGTTTTCCACTTTCTTTCATTTGGTTTGTTTGTTTGTTTGTTTTTCAGTGAAGTATTTATCAAGGTCTTCTGCTGGGAGGTGATTTTTTTTCAACTTTTACTGTCTTTTGGAGTGATGAAGGCCACTCATTCACTACAAACTATTTAAAGTATCACTTCTTTTTCTTTATCACGTCAGTTTTGAAAGGAGGAGACTTCATCTCACTACTATTTAGGAGCAGGAACTAGATGTTCATCTTTGTGTCCCCCCCATAGTGCTTAGCACAGGATTAGACTTAAAGTATGGTAGATTTTTAAGGGACCTTAGAAGTCATCTAATCTAGCCCTCCTCTTATAAATGAAGAAACTGAGGTGATCAGAAAACGTTTTTGAATGAATGAATTCCATATTCCAAGAGAGTTTCTCCTTTTTGTGAGCGTGGATATGATAGCCTTAGCTTTCTTTTTCTTTCCTTCTGCCTCCATATCCACATCGTTATTTAAGGGTGGAATAATGAAACTGGGGGCATTAGTCCATTTCAGCTGGGGACATATTTCTAACATTAGTTGGTTGTTCAAAGGCAGAGGGCAGGAGAGTGTTGCTATTCTGTTGGTATAAACTGACCTATCTGTTATTGGACAATGCCATAGGATTTCATGTCCTCAGATTTACTATCTCATTTAATTGCTTCTTTGATATTACAGGGCCTTAGAGAGTGCTAACACAATGTGGAATGCTAACCATTAGAAAAAGTTTTGAATAATTAAAAACAGAAATAAAAAGACAGATTATTCAATTTTCCCTCCCAAAAAGGACCATTTACAAATATGTTGGGTTATATCATAAAGGCCTCCTAGGGGTGTTTGGGAAGAAAAATTCCAATGAGATGATTTCTCCTTGGAAAACAGGGTCCTTTCTCCTCACCTGGGAGGAAACAGGAATGTTTGTGGCTTCCCATAGTTGAGCATTTATCCCATGTCACTTACTGCTAAGTGAAATTGAATGGGACCATGAAATCCTTGGCAATTTCACTCCACAATAGGTGCCGTTAGTGATAATTTCCACACAACTACCCAACTCAACTCTGTAGTCACTGGCTGGGCTATGAAGAAGGGCGGAGTGAGGAGGCAGAAACAGGAAATGAGTCAAAGGGGATACAGTACCCTATACTTCCATAGAGTTTGGAACATCTTGTTTCCTTATTTTAAATGTTTCCATTTTATCTTACTTTTATCTCATAAGTACACAAAATGTTTTCTTCACAACCATCCTATGAGATGGGACAATATTTGGATTATTATCCATGTTTTACAAGTGTGGAAACTCAGGCTCACGTTATTTAAGTACTTTGCCCAGACAGTCACAGAGCCTAGTCTTCTAACTTCACCAAAGGCCACTTAACAGGTAGCATAGTATTATATGGAGCAGCTGGGTGGTGCAGTGATTAGAGCACCAGGCCTGGAGTCAGAAAGGCTTATCTTCCTGAGTTCAAAGCTGGCCTCAGACACTTCTCGGCTCTGTCCCATGGACAAGTCACTTAACCCTGTTTGCCTCACTTTCCTCATCTGTAAAATGAGCTGGAAAAGGAAATGGCAAACCACTCTGGTATCTCTGCCAAGAAAACCCAAATGGGGTCACAAAGAGTCAGATATTACTGAAATGGACAGCAAGTGTTAGTTGGACTAGACTGAGATTCCTGCTTCTCTAATAATGATTATCTATCACTAAAAGGTTCAGGCCTAGAAAAAAGTATGTCTTATCCATTCACTCACATCTATGTACAGGGCAAGTGAGTTTTAAAAGAACATAAGGCAGAGTCTTGAAGGAGAAAAGATAGTGCAAAAGAAGAACAATCACCCTTTGAATAATTGCTATTAGGTAGACAGTTTCTACCTCACTTGGAGATGATGATGAGATAATTGAGAGGGAAGAGGGGCTTCCTGGGTTTATTCCATGAAAACAAATGTCAGGATTTTTTTTGTAATACCATTTAGAAGACTCCTTTTCCTTTCCTGAATTTCTAAGCGTTGATTGCCAGAATAAAAACTTAACTTCGCTGGATAAGCAATGCAAAGCCACTGAAGAATTTTGACCAGAGGAGCTAGCTGAAACTGGCTCAGGAAAGCTGATTGTTAAATTTTCAGTATGAGCATTTATAACTTGGAAATGGACAAATACTACAAATCAGGGCTTGCTACATTGTTTTATTGACTGTCTAGATTTAAGAAAGTGATGGAGAAAACTTTATTAATACAGATGAAACTTAAAAGTGTGTTGTGTAGGCATTTTCCCCCAAAAGCCTGGGTATTAAACATTTACCAGTGCAGGTATGTGGAGAAGTATCATTTGGATAACTAGCACTTACTCCTTAAAGAAGGATCATCTAACACAAACCATCAAACATCTGAGGATGTTAGGACAGAAAGGAACCCAAAGAAGGTACCAGTGTGAGGACTAAACTATAAGACTTAGATTTAAATTCAATTAGATTTATAAGATTTAGAGCTCAGAAAAGATCTTCTTAGGCCATAGAGTCCAACCCTCTCATTATATAGATGAGGAAAGTAAGCTACCTAAAGATGAAATGCTTTGATCAAGATCATATAGCCAAGAAAAATCTGAGATAAGATTTGTGCCTAAGTCTTCCTGACTCTATGCCTAGTGCCCTATACTTTATGCCACACAGCTTCTCAGGGCTCTTCTGCCTTTGACATTCTGTGATTTTATGACTAAATCTGGGAAGTTAGAGTGTGATCATAGTAGCTGGCCTTGATGTTAGGAAATGTGGGTTCGATCCACATGACAACCATGGCTTTGGGTAAGTTATTTAACCTATAGATGCCCCAGGTAACTTTTTAAGATGCTTTGGCATGATGTCACATGGATGTAATCCCTATTGCCCATTGAGCTGGTACATCACCTGAGTTAGAGAGTTCTGAGCTGCAGTAGCCCTTCCTGCAAAGGCTGGATGATCATTTGTAAGGCATGTTGTAAAGGGGATTCTTGTTTACATATTAGTAGACTACCTGGTCTCTAGAGTGTCTTCTATTTTTTGAGGTTCTGTGTGATACCCTCTCATTAACATGGATGAGGGAATCCTCTGGGTTCTTCAAGAAATAAACATTACCTTGGGACCCCAGTCTCCCTCTGTAGCTTTCCCCTTAGCCTTTACCTTACAGTCTTGAACAGTGAGTAGTATGTTCCTAGAACAGGAATTCTTAAACTTTGGAGGGTTATGGACCTCCTTTCTAGTCTGGTGAAGCCTATTGACTCCTTCACAGAGTCATGTTTTATTGCCTACATTCATAATTGAAGAAAATTTCAAATTTAAATTAGAGGTTAGTGAAAATAAAGCCATGTGTTTTTCCTCTCCAAGTACATGGTCTGCCAGAAATCTCTCCACAGACTAGGGATCAAGGACATTAGATTAAGAAGCTCTGCCCTAGAGGCTGCTCATAAAACAGTAGGATATTTCATCAGTGCTTCTGTTGCTGTTGGTGTTCCTTTCACAGTGATTATAGCCCTTCTTCACTTTAGCAGAAAGTTTCATGAGTTAGTGTTGAGAAAAGAATCACAAAATATTCTACTTGGAAAAGACTTCAATGACCATGTAGTCCAACCCACACCCAGGAGAATCCTAAAAAAAGAAATCATTCCTTCATTGGTTAGTCTTCCAGCCATGAGCCTCTCTACTGAGATAATTTTTAGATGACAAACACATGTCTGAATCCATACCCAGTGTTTTCCAGCTTGGTTGGAGCTTTCAGAGACAGGTCAGCTGAGTGTAGCCTTCCAGAACTAGGGTCACAACCAGAGAAGGAGATGCTGGAGGAATTTGGTGGTGGCCAATAGACCTACCATGAGCTAATGTATCTCCCTTTCCCTCTCTGTTTCACTTACCCACCCCTCCCCTCTCCTTCCGAAACCCAGGATAAAGCTCTAAGAGCAGTTCTTCTGCTCTCTTTGTTTAGACTCCACACTTTCTCTCAAAGCTCCTAGCTGTTTCCCAACCTTCCCACATGCCCACTCTTCTCCAGGGCATCACCAGCCTATCTACAACATAATTATACTTTGATTACTCTGGCCCCAGTCAGACTGGATATGCTCAATTCATATGTGATTTTTGATGAAGGTTTTGTTTCATGATCATGCTTCAAGAAAAAGGTCAGTTCTCATATCCAGTCAGTTGGCTAAGTTGTATTGATTGTACCTCTGCAATTTTGCTTTCATCCATTCCTTCCTCTCTATTCCCACTGCCAATACTCTCCTATGGGTCCCGCCTACCTGGATTCTTGCAGTAGACTGATGACAAGTCCATTTGTCTTTACTCTCTATCTGCAACATCCCATCTACCCTTAATAATATTAACAGAATGATCTTCCTTATACTTAGATGTAATCATGTTATCACTCTGACCAAACTCTTCGGTGGCTTCCAGTGTTTACCCAGTAAAGTTTAAAGCCTTTAGTCCAGCATTCAAGGCCCTTAACAATCCGGTACTTCCCTATTCAGATTAAAACTCAAAGCACTCTACTATACTACAACTAAAGTGGATTACTTGCTTTTCCCTCTCAAATGTCAGACTTTTCCCATATCCATGTCTTTGCTTACATAGTTCCCTATACCAGGAATGTACTCTCTTTCCCAACTTATCCACTCATTGAATTCTTACCTCACCTTTAAAGCTCAATTCAGGGTCATAAAATCATAGGATCAGAGAGTGTTGTAAAAGACTTAATCCATAGATCTTCAAGTCCAAACCCTTTCATTTTACAGGGGTGGAAACTAAGGCGCATAGAGGTT
Source organism: Phascolarctos cinereus (assembly GCF_003287225.1). Lineage (NCBI taxonomy): Eukaryota > Metazoa > Chordata > Mammalia > Diprotodontia > Phascolarctidae > Phascolarctos > Phascolarctos cinereus. The sequence continues at coordinate 308,982,669 of NW_027555625.1, forward strand.
AAGTGATTTCCTCAAGGTCACAAAGATAGCAAATGGCAGAGCCCGAGTTTGAATCCAGGAACTCTGACTCAAGATCAAGAATTTTTTCCAGGGACAGCTAAGTGGTGCAATGGATAGAGCACCGGCCCTGGATTCAGGAGGACCTAAGTTGAAATCCGGCCTCAGACACATAACACTTACTAGCTGTGTGACCCTGGGCAAGTCACTTAACCCCATTGCCTAGCCAAAAAAAAAAAAAAGAAAGAGAGAGAGAATTTTTTCCATTATACTATGCTTAAAGACCACCTCCCTAAAAAAAAAAAGACTTCCCTTACTCTGCCGCCTTACAAGTGTGTACTGGGGCTTCCTCTGCTCAAACCTCAAATTCAGTTTAGCCCAAGCAATGATTAAATGATTACTGTGTTCAAGGCACTGAGCTAGTTGCTTGGAATACCAAAGCAAAAAATAAAAATCGTTGACTTTGAGGGGATTACATTCTGTTGGGGGGAGGAAATGACACAATAAGAACACAAGTAAATGAATACAAAATATAGGGATGGAGATAAGGATAGACCTGTGGTTTCATTAGTATAAAAAACTCTCAGATGTAGAAATATCTTCTACCAATGTAGATTTTCTTTTCTTTGAAATTTAGAGTTACCTGGAGCATTGAGAGGTTAAGTGGCTCCCCCAAGCTCACACAGCCTGTATGTGTAAGAGATATGACTTGAACCTAAGTTGGAGGCCAGTTGCCTGGCACTATGCTAGTGCCTCTATACACGCTAATTATATATACAAAGTAAAGTTGTTCACAAGGGGGGAGAGGGAAGGAGGGACAGAAAGAGAGAGAGAGAGAGAGAGAGAGAAAGAGAGAGAGAGAGAGAGAGAGAGAGAGAGAATAAATGGAATAAGTACTAAGATCTGGGGGATCAAGAAAGGCCTTATGTAGGTGGTGGGACCTGAGTTTTGCCAAATGTCCTTTTGCATCTTTCTCAAGCAGTTACACTGAATGACTTCAGAAGATTCATCATTTCATCTATGAGTTGTCCCTCCAATGAAATAGGTTGCAATCGTTCCACAATTTAATAACATTTTATGGCCAAAAACATTTATCATTTGGCAGTCAAGCTTCCGGTAGCCAGTTTCTCAGAATTTTTTAGTCATAGACATCTCTTATTGTTGTTCAGTCATTTCAGCCATGCTTAACTCTTTGTGACCCCATTTGGGGTTTTCTTCACCAAGATACTGGAGTGGTTTTCCATTTTCTTCTCCAGCTCATTTTACAGATGAGGAAACTGAGGCAAACAGGATTAAGTGACTTGCCGAGGGTCACACAGCTAGTAAATATCTGAGGCTGGATTTGAACTCACAAAGATAACTCTAGGCCCAGCACTGCAACCCCTAGCTGCCACTATAGACCTCTAGCCTATTGCATTTCCAGTTTGTTAATACTTAACGGATCTGTTACCGAACTGGCTTAGACTTCGAGAACCTCAGGTCACCTCTGACCACTGGAGGATTTTGGTGGAGGTTATCCCTCAAGTTCCCTGATGATGGGGATCAAACTTTTCATCTCTAGTGTATAAACACTAAGCCCTGTACACAGTAGGTACTTATAAAATGTTAATTCACTTAAATTGAATAAAATCTGTCTCCCAGATAATGGGTGTTGGGGTTGGGAAATGGGAGGGGGAAAGAGGGAAAGAGGAAAGATACAGTTTCATTACTTTTTTTTCAGGAAAGAAAAATATTATGCTGAATCTGGCTTTCTGCTCTGGGTATTTGGAATCAGAATAGCTGGGATTCCCAATTCCCTTAATTAATAATAACTCCATCTCTTTGTGTTTATGTGTCAGGTTTTTCAAAGAAATATTGAGCACATTCAGCACACTCCAGTCACTCCTCCACATATCTTGATCTATCATGCAGGTATCAGGATGTACTCATAATAATAGCATTGAATCGTGCTATTATAAATGTTCTGGGGTTTGCTTGGTATTGTACTGGACCTTTGATTTTATTGCTGTAAAGAATTCTTGGTGAAGAAAGACTCTCTACCAGGGCAGATTGGTACTTGCTTTGCAATTTATTGTCCTAGAGAGAATTGTTTAGGGCATTGAGAAGTGAAGTGACTTGTCCAAGCTCCCACAGCCTGTGTGTGTAAGGCTTTAAATACTTACAAAATGTTTTCATTAAAACACTATTCTGGAATAGGTAGGGCAAATATACACTCCTCTTTTTTTTTTTGAACAAAAGAATATGTCTCATGGAACAAAGAAAGTGGAAGGAAGGAAGGAAAGAATGATATTAAATACTGTACTAAGCACTGGGGCACAAATAAAAAAGTCAGCTGATCTCTACTCTCACTGAGTACATACTTTAATGAGGGCTATAACATTTAGAGATTTTAGCTGCAAGTCAGATGGAAAGATCCAGAGATTCTTAATGGTAAAACAGCAAAGTAGGTGGAAATATATCATTTTTAATGTCATTTCCTTGAATAAAGCCATATTTGTTTCTGATATTGAACCAATCAGTAGTGCCAAGGATACTGGTGGTGAGAACTTTATTTTACAGGGCTGTGGTAGCTGTGGCTGCTGAGGAGGTGGGGGACTGTAGCACCTGCAGAGGCAGTTGACAAGGCTTGGCGGCATTACTATTCCGGAGGCTCTTGTGCTTACGTGCCCTTTGGTGGCAATTGATTGGGGGCTGGTGCTGGGGGTGGCAGGGGTGGTGGGCCCCTTCTCCACAAGAGTTTTTCCTCTTTATAGCTGTGGGGGGAACCAGTGGGCTAGGGGACACTGAAATTCCCAGAGCTTTTGAGCTCTGGCTGCTGGTCTGTTTCTAATGAGTCTAAGGGAGGTGAAAGTTGAGGTGGCATCAGCGATTTGACCTGTTTGGCACAAGTGAAATTACTGTCTCTCCAAGGGCAAACTTGGTGAAGTAGGGAAAGGGTTGGATTTTGTAAATCCTGAATTTACTGCTTACTACCTGTGACTGCTCTGGGCCTCAGTTATTTTATCTTCAAAATAAGAGGTTTAAACGAGTTGTACCAGAGGTCTATTCTAGCTCTAAATCAATAATCTAATGAATCCGAGCCAGAATTGTAGCCCAGGTCTTCTGATTTTAATTCCACCCTCCCCTGCAATATACCATATTAATATTTTCTTAAGTTCTTGATCATTGATTAATAATTTCTAACAATATGAGCTAGCTTTTATATAGCACCTTAAGGTCTGCAAAGCATTTTAAAACTGTTATCTCATTTTATCCTTACAATGACTCTAAGGCATAGGTGCTATTATTACCTACATTTCATAGAAGAGGAAACTGAGGCCGATAGAGGCTGTGACTTTCATAGCATCACATAGCTAGCAAGTGTCTGAGGCAGTATCTGAACATAGATCTTCCTCACTACAAGCCTAACACTCCAGCCATTATACCACCTAGTTGCCCAGAACATAGAACATGTACTGTTGTAGTGGGCAGCTAGGTGGCTCAGTGGATAGAACTCTTGGTCTGGATTCAGGAAGAGCTAAGTTCAAAACTGGCCTCAGACACTTACTAGCTGTGTGATTCTGGGCAAAGTCACTAACCCTCAGTTTCCTCATCTGTAAAATGAACCTGGAGAAGGAAATGGCAAACCTCTCCAGTATCTTTGCCAAGAAAACCCCAAAAGGGGTCACAAAGGGTCAGATATGATTGAAACAACTGAATAACAACAACAACAACTGTTAAGAGTAGGACAAGAATTCCTTTTTAGAGAATGATCCTTTTGGAGACTCGTAGAGCTCTTGTCCCACCCGTGAAGGCAAAAGACATGTCTCTTGCTTTATTAGCTTTTTTGTCCTGTATCTCCTTTGGATTGGGCTCATACATACTTCAACCTTATTAACCCTCCCAGGGAAGAGTTGAAGTAGCAAGGGGTAATGAGTACAGCACTGGACTTGGAGTCAAGATCTGGGTTCAAATCTGCTCCTCAGAAGCTTACTAACTGTGAGACCCATGGCAAAGCACTTAATCCCTCAGTACCCCAGGTTCCTCATGTAAGATGAGCATATTAATGACCTCCAAGGTCTCTTCCAGCTCCCAAACTATGAGGCTCTGTGGCTTGCTTTCATCTCCCTCCTGCCAGACTTCTCTGACCCCATTTGCCTGCCTGGCACTCTGCCTGTTGTCTGTCTCCAAAATACTGGGTCCAGTGGCCAGAACATCCTATGCTGCTTATCTTTAGGGCTTACTAATGCTGATCCCTGTTTATCTATTACCTTCTGGCATACTTTGCTTACTCCTCAGCTACCTTTTCAAGCTTTGTTGTAATGCCTGCTGCTTTTGGTCCACCTTCATGTGCTTCCCCTGTGTTTTCACCTAAGTAGTCTCTGGGTTAGTGACTACCACTAATTCTCTTAATTTTCTCTTTGTACCCCTTTCTCCTCCCAACAAGAAGTTTAGGCATTAACTGGGGTAAAAACAGAACTAGACATCTAGGCACAGAAATGCACATGCAAATGGGCTAGCTTAGAACCACTAAACCTAGTATTAGCTGAAGGGGTCCTGCTAACTAGAAGAGAAAAGTAAAACCATGAGTAACCCTGTTTGGGTCTCAGTTGAATGTTGAGAGATGTAGCTGCGTGGTAACAATTTGCAACATTAAATTGAAATGAGGTATGATTGGATGGAAAGCACTCAGCCTACATTAATGCCCAAAGAGATTCTCTGGGTCTGATTAAGCTGCAGATTCTGCCTGGCCCTCTCCTGGAGATCCATCATTATTCATGTCAGCACTGGGCCTGTCAGGCTCTCTCCACCACCAAAATTAATGAATTGAACTCTATGACCCATGAGCTCTATGGGATGAGACTCTGTAAGTCAGCACAAGGCCATCCTGGAGCAACAGTGATCCTTCAAGCAGCAGGGCAGCTTCTCCCCTTCCCCCTCCCTGCTCTCCTCTGTCCAACTGCTGAACTGAAGTAGCAAGAGGGCAGAGAAGAGAGAAAAATCCTGAGGTTAGGGCAAGAAGCCAGGGGGAGGGGGGGAGGATTGGAGTAGTAAAAAGGGAAAATTGTGGAGAGTGATTTTAATTCTTAGACTGTTAAGTCACAGCTCTGATCTTTAGAATTAGATGGAACCTCAGAATATAAGTTGTTAGAGCAGGAGAGGAACTTTAAAACAGCACAATATAGTGGAAAGAGCTCTGACTGGAGTCAAAGGACCTGGGTTCAGATGTCCCTTCTGAAATGTATTGACTCTATTTCCTTGAGCCTGCAGATCATCCTCACTACAAGCCTAAAATTCTAGACATTATACCACCCAGCTGCCCAGAATATAGAACATGTACTGTTGTAGTGGGCAGTTAGGTGGCTCAGTGGATAGAACTCTTGGTCTGCATTCAGGAAGACCTAAGTCCAAAACTGGCCTCAGACACTTACTAGCTGTGTGATTCTGGGCAAAGTCACTTAACCCTCTTTACCTCAGTTTCCTCATCTGTAAAATGAGCTGGAGAACGAAAATGAAGGAGTTGAATTAGGCAGCTTCTGAGATCCCTTCCTGTTTTAGAGCAAAGAACATAGATTATTAGAGCTCAACAGCACCCCAAGGACATCTAAACCAACTCCTGTAAAAAAGCAGGGGAGCCTAGGGAGAAGCAAAGTGGTCACGGTCAATACAGAAAGCACAGCAAGTTAGTGGCAGAAGCAGGTCCAGAACCCAGGTCTTGTGACATGTGACTTTCCACCACACTGAGTACTAGAAAGGGAATAGGGGCCCAGAAAGATGATATAGACAATTCCTGAAAACAAGGAGTCAGAGGGTGGGGAGAGTGGGAACAGTCTCAGTCTTTAAGGACCTCCTGACCTCAGCTAGAATTGTAACCTTCTAGCTATCAACAAGGTGAAAGCTTGGATGGTTGACAGAGTCCAACCACCTCTTACAATCTCTTCAAAACTCTAAGAGAGCATGCTTGGAGGGAATATGTGGGTGGGAGGAGTAAGGACAGGAAGAGAGCATGAATTTAATCTCTGAAATGCTGACTGAAGTGGGGCAATCAGTGTTATTTATCCTAGCTCTTCAGAGGAAGTGGTGATCTCAGGAAACGGTTGATGACTATGCCACCACTTACCCAACTCTGTTGAGCAACTGGGCAATTCTACCTGATGCACGACTGAGCTGTATGTGGTCAATCTGGGGAGCATGAGAGCTGCTACAAGGATAATGCCCGCCTCCCTTCCACATGGAGTTGATTTGTTCACTCGGGGTCTCCTTTAAAGCAACATTGCTGCTAGAATGTATCCACCTTTCAAGTGGAGGAGAATTTTAGAACAAGAAGGGGTCAGAAAGGTTGCAATATTGGAACTGGAAGGAGCCTTAGAGACCATCTAGTGTAACCCCCTCACTTTATAGAGGAGACAACCAAGAGCAGTACAATGACATTTCTAGGGTCACACAGCAAAACAGTAGCAGAAATCCCTAATTTTTTAACTTCCATTTCCTTTCCAATATACCAGGTCATATCCTCTTAGAAAACAATGCATGGCTCTGTATATTTAATTCTAGAAAGTGGGGCACTGGAGGAAATAAAACAAGGAAAAACCTCAGTGACATGGTCTAGACATTGCTGTCACAGGAGTTTGCTTCATATTTCTATAAGCTGGTAACCATGGTCTCTTCTCTTCTCATTTCACCTCTCCTGTTCTCTCCTCTCATCTGCTCTCTTGTCCTCCCTTCTCCTCTCCTTTCCTCTCCTCTCCTCTCCTCCCTTCTCTTCTCCTTTCCTCTCCTCTCCTTTCCTTGCCTCTCCTCCCCTTTACTCTCCTCTTCTCTTCACTCCTCTCCTCTCCTCCCTTCTCCTCTTTTCCTCTCCTCTCCTTTCCTCTCCTCCCTTCTCCTTTCTTTACGTGCTTGCTGTGCTCACAGCCCAGCGGAAAGAAGTCATCAACACCTTCCCCAGTGGAGATAGAAGAAGAAATTACTTCAGGGCTCTTTGTGAAGACTGCTTGTTCCAGCTTCAAATCATTTCCCAAAGGGCCTAGTGCTACTCAACCTGACTAGCTGCACAGAAATGCTCCTTGGAGAAATCTCATACATGTTGAGGGCCATGGAAGAGAAAAATGATTAGAAGCTATGCCTGTGGAAGAGAGTGGAGCAGGCCAGTGAAGGGACAGATCATTGGCACAATGGCAAAGAACTATGTAAAATTTCCAGGGAGTCAGGCCACTGTTTTCTCTTCCATTCCTATCTCCTTCAGAAATGAACATGTGGGGTGCAGTGAAAAGAACACTCTTTTTTGAATGAGAGTTTTCAAATCCTAGTTTCTTCACAAAATTTTTCAGGATGCATCTTCTTCTCTATGCCCACATAGCACCCCCTCCCCTTAGTTCAAACCCTTTTCACCTCATCCTAGACTAGTATAATAGCTTCTATCTAATTGTTATTCCCACTTCTTCAAGACATCCTCCAGTTCAATCTATCATCCAAACAGTGGCCACAGTGATTTTTCTAAAGCACAGGTCTGACCATGTCACTTCCCTACTCAATCAACTCTAATGGTTCCCTAGCAACTCTAGGATCAAATACAGACTTTTCTGCTTGGCATTTCAAACCTTTCACAACCTGGCCCCGTTCTATTTTTCCAGCCTTGTTACATATAATTTCCTTTCATACACCTCTGGTTCAGTCAACCGGGACTTTTTCCATGGCACTCCATTTTCTGTCTCTGTTTTTGTACTGGCTGCCCCCCGCCATTGCCTAGCATGTAGTTCCTACTCACTGTCACCTCTTTAAATCCCTAGATCCCTTAAAGACTCAATTCAACTGCCACCTTAACATGAAACCTTACTTGATCTCCATAGCTACTAGTACTAAGCCAAATCTCCATGTGTCTGTTGTATATATAACTGCATATGTACTTGTCCATAGCCAGAAAGAACGTAAGCTTCTTAAGGGCAGGGACCATTGTACTTTTGTCTTTGTATCCCCAGTAACTAGCATAGCACTTGGTATAAAGCAGGCATTTTATAAATGCTTGGTCAATAATAACTAGAATTTCTATAATGCTTTTACATTTATAAAGTACTCTCAATAATCCAGCGAGATCCATAATACAAGCCTAATTTTCCCCATTTTTTTTGAAATGTAGAAACTGAGGCCTATCAAAGTCAAGTCATTCATTAAAAGGTTACATAATAGTAAGTGTGGATCTAGGACTTGAACCCAGGTCTCCAAATTTCAAGACTGAGGTTCTTTTCACTATGCTGTGCTGTCTTCAGAGAAATGTATGACAGAGAATAAGTCCTATGTAATATGCTTCTTTGCAGTTCTCACCCAGAGGGGTGATTTCTAAGGTTCTTTCTGACTCTGAGATCCTATGAGTTTCTATTCCTGGCCCTGGGCCCAAATGGGACTTCAATTCAATAAACATTTATTAAGTAGGTACTTAGCAAGGCCCTGTGGTAGGCAGAAGTAGACAGTCCCTGCTCTTAAGATGTTTATAACTTAATGTAAGAAAGGCTCTGTGCTGGAGGGGCTAGTGTGACTATACTCTTCCTTGGTCAGTCTAGAGCAGAGTAGAGGATGATGTCTTGTTTTGGGTGTCACATTTTAGGAAAACGACTATGAGCTGGAGAGTGTCCAGAGGAGGGTGACCACAGTGATGATAGGCCTTACAATCAGGACAGCTAAGGAGAAATGGAAAGAATGGGAAGATATTTAGCCTGACGAAGAGAAAATTTGCCTGTGGGGAGGGATGGAAAGGAGTGAAGGGGAAATGATAGCTGTCATTAGGTATTTGAAGAGTTGCCTTATAGAAGAATGATTAAACTCACTGAGTAGAAGCATCAAGGTGAGGCAGCAGATAGAATGGTGTACTTACTGTCAGGAAGCCCTAAATTGTCTGTTTCAACTCCTTATTTAGCTGTTGGACCATGAGCAAATCATTTAGCCTCTTTCTATCTCAGTCTTTCCACCAGCAAAACGGACATAATAATGACACCTCCCTCCCAGGGTTTTTGTGAGGCTGAATTGAGCTTCCAAAAGCCATTTGCTTTACAAAGCAGTAGATTAATGCTTGATCTTTTTATTATACTTAGCTCTGGGGAATAGAACTCGGAGTTGAAGCTGCAGGCAGGTAGATTTAGGGTAGATTTAAGGGAGAACTTCCTAATAATTAGAACTATCTTAAAGTACCATGGACTGCTTTGGAATGGGTTGGGTTTCCCTTCACTGGAGGCCTTCAAACAAAGACCAGTTACCCAATTTGAGGACACATTATTCAGTTATAAGTGGCACTAGACAGCCTCTGAGGTCACTTTCAATTCTGAACCCGGGGTGATTACATTTCCTTATTGTTCATCATTCAGTCTCAACCTACTCTTCCTGATCCCACTGACCATACTGTCCATGAAGTTTTCTTGGCAAAGACACTGGAGCAGTTTGCCAATCTCCAGCGTATTAAGATAAACCGAGGTTAAGTGACTTGCCCAGGATCACACAGCTAGTGTCTCAGGCCAGATTTGAACTCAATTCTTCCTGTCTCCAGGCCCACCACTGTATTCACTGAGTCACCTAGCTGCCAGTTACATTTTACCAAGCATATTTTTTTTTTACATTTTTACATTTTACCCAACCATATTTTTTTTCCCTGTAGTCCTGAGATACCAATTGGCAGGATACTTCCACTGTCCCCTCTGGTCCCCTGGGGTGGCAGTGTAGTGTTAGAAGAATATCAGGGAGCCCAGCAGAGATGAGGAGGTGGGGAGAAGTGAGGTAGGGGGAATGGGAGGGTCTCCACTGAGTTGACTCTCTCCCGGACTCCTTAGAACAGTTTGTCCTCGTTCTCTCACTGCCTGGGACTATTACATCAAATTGCCTGTGGTAATCTCACATATCAGCTCTGCTATCTCTGAGACTATCTTGAGCAGAGTGAAGGGAGGAAGCCCACAGGTGATGCCAGGAATATTAAATCCATCTGTGTTTTGTTTTGCTTCTGGAATTGCAAGCCAGGGACAACGGGGATGGACCCACATTGGTAAAAAAGCTTAGTATCAGGGGCAGCTAGGTGGTGCAGTGGATACAGAGTGCCAGCCCTGGAGTCAGGAGGACCTGAGTTCAAATGTAATTGCAGACACTTACTAGCTGTGTGACCCTGGGCAAGTCACTTAACCCCAATTGCCTAAAAAGCAAACAACAACAACAACAAAAAAAACTCACAAACAAACAAACAAAAAAGCTTCCTAGCTTGCTATTATTGTAGGCCCAGCATTAAGGGAATCATCCCACCTCCCACCCTACCCCCCCACCCCCAGCCTCAGGATCTGATGTTATCAGTTTTCCAAATAGTAAGGCAAAGTGAGTAGTCTGGTCTGTACCATATGATCTCAGAAGAGCCACCAATCACCTTGGCACAGTATGTTTCAAGATGAGCCAAAATGATGCATGCATTTTAAGCATTTATTATGTGCCCCTCTCGCTGTGCTTGGTACAATTTTTTGACTCATTCAGTCATTTTTTTTTTTATTCTTCATGGCCCTATTTGGAGATTTCTTGGCAAAGATAATAGAATGGTTTGCCATTTCCTTCTCCAGCTCACTTTACAGATGAGGAAACTGAGGTAAATAGGGTCAAGTAATTTGCCCAGGGTCACACAGCTAGTAGTTTCTGAGGCCAGATTTGAACTCAGGAAGAGGAATTTTCCTGACTTTAAAACTGACACTTTATCCACTGTACCACTTAACTGTGCACTGGCACAATAGGAGATACAAATAAAGATCATATACAGTTCTTCTTCTCAGGGAACTTATATTCTACCTGGGAATAATAGACTGGCACACTGAGAAAATAAAAGTACAATGTAGTATAGGATATGCGACCAAAGAAATGCATACCCATAGTCCAGTCCATCTGTGAACACATTAGTTGGGTACTTCCTCAAGAGATGTAAGTCACAGCCCACCCTGAATTATAGATTTAGAGGCAATTTAGTCCAGATTCTGTATTTTACAACTAGGTTGAATAGTAGATAGAATACTGTACTTGGAATTAGGAAGACCTTAGTTCAAAACCTGCCTCAGTCATTTATTTACTAATTCTGTGGCCCTGGGCAAGTCATGTAAATGCTTTCAACCTCAGTTTCCTTTTTTTGTGAAATAGGGATAATAATATCATGTACCTCATAGGGTTCTGAAGATCAAATGAGCTGCATGTGTAAAGTGTATTGCAATGGGTATGCATCATATATGTAATATGTAGTGTGTACTGCAAACATTAGAGGATTATACAAATATCAGCTATTGTTTTAGATGAGGAAGCTGAGGCTCAGAGAAGTTAAAATGACCCTACCAAGGTCATACAGGCAAGAAGAAGTGGACCTAGGATTGGGATCCAAGGCTCTTTCCACTAAATCTTATTGTCTGAGTTTGTCCTAAAACATCTGGGGTTCAGAATGACTCAGCTGAGCAAATCAAAAAGCATTTATTAATCATCTAGTACATGCCAAGCATTGAGCTAAGTGCTGGGGATACAAATACAAAATCGAGTCAGTTTGGGCCATCCGGGACTTTCTATTCTAATGGTGAGACTTCACAGATAGGGAAAAGATAACCACAGAAGAAATTTAAGGTAGAGAAAATCACAAAGATGGTGAACAGGGAAACAGTAGAGCGATCCGTTGGCTCCCCCTTTCCGAAGGCAACGATAGCAGTGACTTAATCACAGTTCTTGAAGCTAGGAGTGGAAAGAAGGAAGGGTGAGTCAGATTATCTAATGTCTCAGTCTTGGGCCTGAGAAGGCGGACTCTGAGCTTCACCCACCCAGAAGCCCTTATCCTTCCCCTGACATGGCATGAGAAGTGAGCGTGAATATGAGTAGTTGAGCAGGCAGGACAGTCTAGAGGGAGTCTTTTGTGGTGCTCTTTGATTGTCTGGAGCCTGGCCTATCCAGAATAAACACCCTCCAGCCATCCATTTTACAGCTGAGCTCCTGATGAAAAGGGCCTGTGGTTAGAGAAGTCAGGAGAGGATTTTCTTTGAAGCAAACAGGTGTTGAGCCTGTTTGGTTCCCTCAGAAACCGATTAGTCAGTAAGTCTGAACTGAGGAGGGGGTGGAGTTTTCTTTTTCTCTTTGTCCAGGTTCTTTCAGACTCTAGGCATATGCAGTTTTACTGTGAGAAGGTAGAGCTGTGAGGACTTTTGTTTCTCAACTCCCATTTCCCCACTTTTTCCAGCCACAGGGAAGTGAGCTCAGCCACAGATGGGAAACCAAGCCATTATGGGAATTTACAGGCATATATCTCTTAGGGAATGACTATAAATCATGCTTACGATGGCTTGTTAAGAAGGACAACTCTCTAGGTCAGAGACGAAGGATTATATTGGGAAATGAAAATGATGGAAAATCATAAATAATGTAAATAATAAATAGTATTTTTTAAAAATAGTGATGGCTTGTATTTGCTATTACTTTCTAATTTTAAAAGACCTTTCTATAGATTGTTATAACTGGAAGAAACCTTAAAGATCACTTACTCCAAACTCCTTATTTTACATATGAGAAAGCTGTGGATCAGTAAATCAATAAGCATTTATTAAGTGTTTTCCGCATTACAAGGATTGTCTTAGATGCTGGGGATACAGAAAAAAGGCAAAAAATATGGGCCCTGCCCTATCAAAGCTAGTTAGTGTACTAGACTTGGAGTTGGGAGGACCTGAGTTTGTTTTCCTTGATATTACTGTGGTCATCATATAAAACACACTCCTGCTCTGACTTATTTGGCTGTAGGTCAGCTCATACAAATCTTCCCCAGAATCTCTGAATGCTTCATTTTTTTGCAGCACAATAATTTTCCATTTCATTTATGTGCCACAATGAATGAACATATCTAGTCATGCTGTCTGGGCAGAGGAAGGAAGATGCCTCAACCGCCTAAAGCAAACAAACAAACAAACAAACTTAGTGAGTACCTGATTAGACACTGCCTGATTTTTTCTAACTTCAGGATTTAGCAGATGAGGATGAGAAGAGAAGCAGCATATTAAGGCCATATTTGTCTCAGAGCCCTCCCAAGTTGATCTTTTTTCAGCATTAGCTGTTCTACCTACAAAGGGAATGAGATCTGACCTCCTCATGCCCTTGACCCATTTCAGCTCTGCTTCCAGCCTCTGGTCCATTACAATTTCACAGGACAGATGGAGAGGGCATCCTTTCCATCTTCTATACCTGCCAATACACAAAACAAACACCTATAAAGGCTGATTCCTGAAAAGAGTCTAATCTGACTCCTCCATTTAAAGATGAGAAAACTGAAGCTCATTGAGGTTGTGGCTCACCCCACGATTCAGGTCCCATCGCTGGTAGTCAGTGTGACAGCATGTACCTACTTATTAATCATGAGGCAGAGAGGTGGTGCAGTGAATAGAATGCTGAGCTTATAGCTGAGGAGACCTGAGTTCAAATCCAGACTCACATGCTTGCTAGTTATATGACCTTGGGCAAGTCATTTCAACACTGTCTGCCTCAGTTTCCTCAACTGTAAAATGAGGATAATAATAGCACTTACCTCCTAGAGTTGTTGTAAGGATCAAATGAGATAATAATTGTAAAACAGAACAGTGCCTGGCACATAGAGCCTGGAACATACTAATGTTAGCTGTTATTATTTATTAATTAACAAGCATTTATTATGTACCTACAGTACGATGAGTACTATGCTAGACACTGGAGATAAAAATAAAATTAAAATGTAGTGAGACAGCATAGCCTTAGTATACAGAGTGTTTGACTTGGAATCATAAAGACCTGGGTTCAAAATCCACCTAATATAATTATTGGCAGTGTAACATTGGGCAAGCCACTTTGAATCCCTCTGAGCCTCTCTTTCCTCATTTATAAATTAGGGACAACACCTGTAGTAAACACATGTATTTATTATGAGTTTCAAATGAGATAATGTATATAAAACATACCGCAAATTTTAAATTTCTATAAAAATATCAGTTATTATTTAAAAATAACACTTCAAGATTTAAACCCAGGTCCTTTGACTTTAATGCTTTAAATAGACCAGCTTGCCATTTTCTATCTAACTTAGTATAAAAGAGGCAGAAAATTTCCCCTTCTTTTGGAGATGGGAGAGTGGCAGAAGATAGTAAGTATTGGGGATCTAGGGTGGAGGAAGAGGGGAAGGGTTTTATTTCAGACATGCATTACTTTAAGAACAATCCACATATATGCAAATCTAAACTCTTAAATTGAAAGGTGATTATTTCCTTATCTTCTCTTTTCAGAAACATTAAATTTTTAGAAGCTACATTCCACATGAGAATTCAAAACTCTACCCAAAAACAAAGGGAAAACATTCCTGAGATTAGACATAAATCAGTGGGAAAATTCATTTCAACAAGTCCTCATTAAATTTGGCTAAAGAGGACTTTGGTCTCTGCATGAGTATAAGACCTAAGACCTGCTCTCAAAAGAACTTGCAGTGATATCAAGGAAATATGTGTATGTATACCCATACATGTATACAGCATATGTATATGAACTATTTATGTATTAATATAACACATTTGAACTGCTTTCTGTGTGTACCATATAATATATACAATACATTATATGTACTTATATATAGCAATATATTACATTAATTATATAATGTAGAAGAAGCAATTCTACATTATATACAGAAAGAATCAGGAATGTAGGAATTTTACATTATTTTCCATATATATTATATTCTATATAATATATAATTCTACATTATGTATTATATAATTCTACATTATGTATTATATAATTCTACATTCTGTAATATAATTCTGTATTATGTATTTCATGTATTCATATATATATATATATTCATGAAATATATATATAGACATGTACCTATATTGTATATAATATATACTTCGCATGTGTGTAAGAGTATATACATATATATATACATATATACATATATAATTCATATGTACTTACATGCTATCTATCTATATACATGCACACGTGAAGCAAATAACAAATAATAATGAATCAAAGGCATTTTGTGATTAAAGGCCAAATGTTAGTACAGATAATAAGCTTTATGACTTTGTACAAAGTGGACACGGAGGCCCAATGAGTTGCTCAAAGTCACCGCTAGAAGCAAGCAGAGACAGATTTCATACAGTAGCCTCTTGAATCCAAATCCCATCTCCATCTCTTTACCACGCAGCCTTAGTTTCCTGCATCATGGACTGGAACAATTGAGAAAGGGATCCTGGAGGAGCTGAGGAATTGAGTTGGGGCTAGAAGTATCTGGACAAATGGTGAGAGAGTAGGGAAGAGGGCAGCATGGTCCGAGTCAGGTGGGGAGACTAACATGGCCCAGGATAAAGAATCTGACTGAGAATGTTTGACCCAGAAGGGCTATTAGAAGTCAACTAGCCCAAGATCATTATTTTATAGAAGAGAAAACTGAGGCAGAAGTGACTTATCCAAGGTAATAGAGACTGCCTTTATGAACAGGGACCATAGTTTCCCAATTCCTACTTTGGTGCTTTTACCAGGTAAGTGAGAGCTGCCTGTACTGAGAAAGAATCCCAGAGGTGTGGTCTGAGTGTCCGGGTCACCTTGTGCTCTCCCCCATGGTCTAAACCCAGTCTTGTTTTCTGTCTTGTTCTCAGGCAATGCTGCCTCTTGTGTCTCTCTCTAGCTCTCCCTAGCTCAGCTTTTCAGAGCCATGCTAAGAGGCTGCCTGGTATAAAAAAAGTCCAAAAGAGCACTAATTTTGAAGGAAGAAGAACTGAATTTGGTTACCAGTCTTGACACGTATTGTGTGAACGTAGGTCACTTGCTTTCCTTCCCTGCGCTTCATTTCTGTCATGTGAAAAATAGGATAATGATGTTGGTCCTATCTCCCTCACTGGGTTGCTAAGAGGAAAATGTTTTAGAATATTTTAAAGTACTATATAAATATGAGCTATTATTACTATCTCGAAGTCTAATCTCTCTTCCATGCTGAGGAGACTAAGTGTTGGGCAGTGACTCAGGGCAACAGCTGCTTGGAATGAAGGAGGAGGTAACAATACCATCTGGTGTTGAGGCCAGAGGCTTGGAATCAGGAGAATTGGGTTTGGATCTAGGCTCCAATACCTAACTGTGTGACCACAGGTCATCCTTATATTTAAAAGGAGAAGAGATCTGAGAAATAATTTATTCCAGGGAATACTAGCCTGGGGTCCATGACCCCCCCCCAAAAAAAAGAGTCCATGGATAGATTTCAAGAAGTCCATGAAATTGGAAAGGAAAAGAAAACATTTTTAAAAATTTTCAATAACCTCTTAACTGAAATGTAATTATTTTAAAACATAATTATGAAGAGGGGCCCACAATGCTTTCCCAGACTGCCAAAGTGGGGTTATGATACATGCACAAAAATTATTAACCTCTGATCAGCTGTGTGGTTCAGTGGATAGCGAGCTGGGCCTGGCATGAGGAAGCCATGAGTTCAAATGTGGCCACAGATATTTTCCAGCTGGGTAGCCCTGGACAATTTACTTAACTCTTGTTTGCATCAGTTTCCTCATCTGTAAAATGGTGATAATAATAGCACTTATCTTCCAGGATTGTTGTGAGGATAGCACAGTGCCTGTCATATAGTAAGCACTATATAATGTGTATTATTATTGTTGTTGTTATTGTTGTCATGCTGTCTTCTAATCACTGAGGCTCAGTGACTTGCTTGAAGTTATAATAAGGAGGCAGCAGAGCTAGAATTGGAAGCCTTTTGAATCCAAATTTTCTCCTCTCTCCCTTTATTTCTCAGAGCCTCAGTTTCTTCCTATGTAAAAATGGATAATATTTATTCTCCCTACCACACCAAGTTGTTGTGAGTAAAACATCTTATTTTTTTTTTAAATTTAGAGTGCTGTCAGAGTATAAAGATTATAGGATTTAGAGTAGGAAAGAGCCTTAGAGGTCATTGAATCCAACCCAATAAATTGACAGATGGAGAAATGAGGCTGAGAGGGTCAGTGATTTCCTGAGATCACACAGAGCATGTCTGAGGCATGATTTGAACCCATATCTTCCTCACTCCAAATCTAGTTCTTCATGAGCACATTGGTACAGAGCTTAGAAGTTGCTAAAAGACTTGCAGTCTTTTTTCTCAGCTAGCTTTGGAATGACAAAGCTTAGCATCTTGTTACAGAAAGCAAGTAGAAAGCTACCAGATGGCCCCCATCCTCTGCATCAGCAGCCACCCCAGAGATCTCTCTCCTTTTACTCTATTTACCCTCTAGGTAAGCCTCTCCTGCATTGTTTCAATGTCCCAGAATCTCAGTTACCATAGGAGCCCTGTCTGTCGGGCAGGCAATAAGTACTTATTAAGACCTTATCATGTGCCAAGTACTGTGCTGAATGCTGGTGATATGAATACAAGCAAAAAGAAAGACAGTTCCAGTCCACAAGGAGCTTATATTCTAATGGGGGAAGACAACACACAAAAAGTAGCTAAAAAACTGGGAAAGGGGGGAGAAGTGTCAAAGCCTGAAAGGTCAGAAGAGCTAGTAGGATGAAAGGGTGTCCAGCCACAATAGTAAGGAAGGTTGGCCCTCCCCCAAAATGGAGGAATTCATGAACAGGGGAATGTGGTTGGCATGGTAGAGAGATGAGAGGCAGCTGAGGAGGTATGATGTTGAAGACTGGAAAGTCATCTTTGTATCTCCATCACTACTGCCACCATCATCCTCCACTGAATTAAATTGAGGGAGCTAGTTTAGCTGGCTTGTCCCAGTTGCAAAAATTGCTAGCTATATATTTGAGTGCTATAGAAATGTGAGACATTATTACTCTCCTACCCCTCATCTTGAAGATTATAGGCTGGCTGCCTAGCAACCAGATCCCTCACCCCATCCATTTCCCTCTCTATCCCTTCTTCAAGGCTATACTTGGTGCTCTTTTTTATCCAGATTTTTTTTTCTTGATTGAATGTTTGAACAGCAATCCCTCTTCCCATAGTGTAGCTTGCCCCGAGCCCTAGACCTACTGGTAACAGGCATACAATCCCTTCACCAGTCTTTCCTAACATTGTACATTAGTAGGGGCCTCCTTCCCTCTCTCCACTTGTATTTTGTACAGGTGTAGCCAAGGATGTGTGTCTTTACAGCATATACAGAGAAATAATTCGTCTTCCAGACTTGCCATATTCTCTCCTTCCCTCAGGCACTTTGTTCTTTGAGAGGGCTAGAGCCTCTGTCTGGGAGTGGGAGTATGGGTTTGACTTCAATATCATTTAGACTTCTGTTTAGGGATTCAGCCCAGTCGCCACCAGGCAACATGAAAACTCATTTTCTTCTCCCAGTCATAAGCTTCCCCACTCCAGATGGAAGGTTGTATTCCGGGGCCCCTCTAGAGAAATTCAATTTTGGAACCTATTTCCATCCTCTCCCTGCGTTGCCTGTGGCCATCGTCCTCTACTCATCAAACAAAGAGATTAAAGTGACTTCTCCCTATATACAGGCGGACACACAGGGCCTAGATTTGGTCAGAAGACTTGACATTAGTACCAATTTCACCACTTTCTAGCTATGTGGCCATGGGCAAGTTGCCTTGCCTTTCCAAAGCTGTTTCCTCATCTGTAAAATGGGCACGATCACTATAAAATAGAACTTAAGAAGTTGGGATTATCAAAGGAAATCATTGCTCTAAAATACTTTGCAAAGTACTACATCAGTGAAAGCTATTATTATGGATGGTGCCTGTCACATTATAGATCCTTCTTAAACATTTGGTGATTGGTTGATTATGAGCTGCTCTCTATAAATGCTGTTTTTTAGCCAAAGAGTCTCAGATTTCTACTTGTATTAGCAACCATTGGTGCATCCTCTGCTTGACTCTATCAGGGAGCTGAAGGATCACTGAGGTAGTTTCTCTTAAAGCTCAGAAATGTGTTGTCTAGTGGAAAGAGCTCAGAGCTGGGAGTCAGAAGATGCCTTAACAGTGTGAGTTACTCTGGGAGGCAACATGAGATAGTAGTAGAAAGATCTTGGGTTTCAATGAGAGACATGGCTTCAAGGAATAAGGAGGTGATAGTTCTTTTATGTACAGCTCTGGTGAGACCTTACATGGAGACTTCTGTTCAGTTCTGGGTTCTACTTTTTAGAAAAAGACTGATGAGCTGAAGTACATCCAGTGAAGAAGGGTGATCATAATGGTTTAAGGGTCTCAATTTAATGCCATTTGAGGATCAGTTGAACAGTTGAAGTCATTTAACCTGGAGAAAATAAGATTCAGGGAAGTTATGCTAGGGCTCAGAGGTGGGAAATCTGCAGCCTTGAGGCCACATGTGGCCCTGTAGGTCCTCAAGTGCAGCCCTTTGACTGAATCCAAACTTCACAGAACAAATCCCCTTAATAAATGGATTTGTTCTATAAAACTTAGACTCAGTCAAAAGGCCACATCCAAGGACCTAAAAAAACTGCATGTGCCCTCCAGGTGGCAGCTTCCCAACCCCTTGATAGGTGTTTCCCATTATTTGACAAGTCCTTATGGGGATACAACA
Organism: Phascolarctos cinereus; assembly: GCF_003287225.1. Taxonomy (NCBI): domain Eukaryota; kingdom Metazoa; phylum Chordata; class Mammalia; order Diprotodontia; family Phascolarctidae; genus Phascolarctos; species Phascolarctos cinereus. The sequence goes on from NW_027555625.1 coordinate 309,002,173, forward strand.
TGGTCTGTCTTCATAAGGCAGAGCTAGTAGCACAGGATGAAGTTGCAAAGATGCAAAGGTTGTTTCAGGAAAGTATAAAACAAAAACAAAAACAAAAAAAGAAAGAACGAAGGAAGGACATTTAGAACTGCTTCAAATTAGAATAGGCCAACTTAAGAAGCAATAGCTGAAACAACTAACATTTGTAGGATGCTTTAAGATTTGCAAAGCGTCTTACATTTATTATTTCATTTGATCCTCATAACAACCATGTGGGGTAGGTACTCTTATAATCATTTTACAATTGAAGAAATTGAGGCTGACAGAGGTTACATGACTTGTCTGGGGTCAAACACCCACCACATGCCAAAGATAGGATTAGAACTAAAGTTTTCCTGTTTCTGAGGCCAATGTTCTCTGCACTATACTGCTTAGCTGTCCTTCATTAGGGGGGTGTCTTCAAACAAATATTAGATAACTCATTTTTTTTGGTATGCTGTAGGTAAGACTGGTGAAGATGGTGATAGAGGTTGGACTGATTAGTGCTTAGGGACTTTAAACTCTAAAATCCTATGTTTCTGTGAGCTTCTAAGGACTTGGAGCCTGAATATAGGCATTATAGAAATCAGTGGTATTAATGTACTTACCCTGTAGTGTCTATTTTAGCTATTAGTGTTTGAATTTTCCCTCTGCTAGACTGATGATGATTTCTACTAAGGTGGGGAATTAAACTTACCTAAGCTCTATGTTTTTCTTGTTCCTCAAGCACAATTCCATACATTAAGAATACATTAATAAATGATCTGCTGATGAACTAATGTATCATTTTATTTTATCATTTAAACTCTGGGCTATCCCAATCCAACAAGAATTGCCTGTCTACAGTGTGCCACACATAGGGTGAACAAAGAAAAAAATGAAATAGGACTTCCCTTAAATAGCACACAATTATCTGTGCTTGGACTGTGGAGAAAGGAGTCAGAGAGGATATAACATGTAAACAGACTAGTATATACAGGAGAATTTAGGAGAGAAAACTAACAGCTAGGGTGATCAGGAAAGTCTTTTTATAGGAAGTAACACATTAGCTGAGTCTTTACTGTAGTTACAGAGTCTGTGAAATAGAAATGAGGCAGGGGTACATTCCAGGCAGTTTGTGCAACAAGACGGTAGGTGGAATATCACATTTGAGAGAATATAGAATAAGTTAGTTGAACTTAAATGTGGATTGTGGGAAGGGTGTGATAATATCAGATAAGTATGAAAAGGGAAGCCAGAGCAAGATTGAAAAGCCATAGAAAAACAAAGTATGGGGATTAATTTTTATTCTGGTGGCAATAAAGAACTCTTGTAGGTTCTTGAGTGGGAAAGTAACATGATAAGACTTGTTTGTATTTTAGGAATATTATTTTGGCAATTGTGTATAAAGCGGATTGGTGAAGGAGGAAATTTGAAGTTGAAAATTCCATTAAAAGGTCATTGCAATGATCTGGGCAAGGGCAATAAAGGCTTGAACTAAAGTGGTGGTCATTTGAGTGGGGAGTAGGGAATGGATGTGAGAGATACTATGGAGGTATACTAGACCAGATTTGGCAACTTGAATATGGGAAGGCAAGGAAGTAACAAGAGTCTAAGATGACTAGATTGCCAAGTATATTGGGTTTTTTTCTCTGTCTTCCTTCTTGACCTCTCAGTAGCATTTGGTGTTGTTGATTACTTTCTTTTGCATACTCTCTTCTCTAGCTTTTTGTGACACTGTTCTATCCTGGTTCTGTGCCTATCTGTCCAACTGCTCCTTATATATCCTTTTTCTGGTTCTTCATCCTTGTTATGTACCCCATATGTATGTATCCCAATGCTCTCTCTAACATCTCACTTAGTGATCTAATCAGCTCCCTTAAGTTCAGTTATCTTCTCTATACAGATGATTCCCAAATCTATGTGTCCCTAGTCTCCATACTGAGCTACAGTCATAACTGTCTCTTGGACATCTTGAATATCTATTATCCAGCTCCCTATCAAGATGTCCAAGAGAGAACTCATTATATTTTCCCCCAAAACCTCCCTTGTTCTGAACTTCGCTATTACTGTTACAGGTACCACCATCCTACAAGTCATTTAGATTTTCAACCTTAGTGTCATCTTTCACACTTACTGACCCCACATAAACTGATCTGTTTCCAAGCCTTGTCACTTTTTTTTTTGGTAAGCCCAGAGTCACACAGCTAGTAAGTGTTACGTGTCTGAGGCCATATTTGAACTCAGGTCCCCCTGACTCCAGAGCTGGTACTCTATCCACTGCACCACCTAGCTGCCCCCTAAGCCTTATCATTCCTACCTTCACATCTCTCCTACATGCCACCTTCTTTCTATTCATAGAACCACAATCCAAATTGTAGTCCCCATCACTTCTTACTTGAACTATTGCATGAGACTTCTTTTTAATTGGTCTCCCTGCTTCAATCCATCTTACACTCAGCTCTCAAGGTAAATTTTTTTAACTGTAAGTTGACTAACATCACCCCCTTGGCTCAGTGAGTTCCAGGAGCTACCTTTTACCTCCAGCATCAAATATGAACTGTTTGGCATTTAAAATTCATCATAATCTGGCCTGTTCCTACATTTCCAGTATTCTTAAACTTTACTCCTCTTCGTGAACTATACAATCTAGCTCTAGTGGCCTTCTTGAAGTTTGTCAAAAACAACATTTCATTTCTGAACTCTGAACATGACTGACTCCCATGACTGGAATGCTGTGCCCCCTCACCATTGCCTCTGGGTTCCCCAGGCTCCCTTCAAGAACCAACTCAAGCCCTGCTGTTGGCAGGGGTTCTTTTCCAGTCTCTTCAGCTTCTAGAGCTTTCTCTGAGATTGCCTTTTATTCACTAGGTAGGTACCTACGTAGCTTTCCCATTTGAACATATACTCCTGGAAGAAAGGAGCTAGTTTTGCTTTTCTTTGTACATCCAGTCCTTCCCACAGTCCCTGGCACAGAGTAACAAAAATGACTGACTGGCTGCAAACCTGGGTGACTAGAAGGATGATGATGCCCTCAATAAAAAAATAGAGGTTTGAAAGAGAACTAAGTTTAAGGGGAAAGGTAATGAATTCTGTTTTGAACAAAATGAATTCAAGATGCTTATTGGACATCTAAGTGGAGATGTTTGGAATCAGGACTGACTCAGGGCATATCTACTGATGATGAGCAAACCCACAAGAGTTGATACAGTTACTGAGAAACGGTGTTTATGGAGAAGAAAAGAGGACCCAGGAAAGAGGCCTCATAGACCACCACAGCTAGGAAACAAAGAATGGATGAAAATCTAACAAATGACACTGAAAAGAAGAGTCAGGCTGGTAAAAGCAGATATAGGGAAAAAGTACATTTCACAGACTAAGGGAGGAAAGAGGATCCTAAGGGAGGAAGAGTGTGGGTCTTAATTTCCTCTTTTATAAAATAAGAGGTTTTGACTAGATGTTCTTCAAGGTCCCTTGTGGAGCCAACATTTTGTGACTATCTATCTAAGTATAATGATAGGTAACCTAAAACAAATCCTTACACTTTCTTGCCAGCATGGCTCTGCTCAGAGTGTCAGCCTTGGAATCAGGGATGCTGAGATTAAAGCCTTGTCTCTGACACATGATAGACTTCTCGGTGCCTTTGGCAACTTTATTAATCTTCTAGAACTTATATTTACATGTTTTCAACCTGCACTGGTTGAGAGAGTTTCCATACTAAGAATAACCCACACAGATGAAGTCACAGGTCCAAACCAAAAATCATCTTTACTACCTACCTCACACAGTTGTTGTTGAGTGAAAAATAGATAATGGATGTTTACATGCTTTAATAAAGTAGTACACAATAGAAAGTTATATGGCATCATTATCATTATCTTATTTGGAGGACATGAATGACTCTTTAAGGGACATACTGACCAAGAAAATCAAATGTACATTGTAGCTAATTAGGTCCCCTGCCACATAAGTTTATAGGGTATTTTGGGGGGTAACTGGAAACTGAGAACTCATGGACTCAGGGGATCTGTCTGACACATTAAGTGTAAGCTGACATGTCTGCCTCTAAAGTGTCTCACTTGGGGAGCTGGCAGAAAGCGTAGGCAGGGACCTGAGTTGACTCCTTCAAGGAAAAAAAGAAAGCACAATGTGGGTGTGGGGAGGAATGATAATGGTAGTCTTCTAGGAGGAGGGCCCTCTCCTATTTCCAATATAATATGGGGGCCCTGGGGACTAGAGCTTCCAGGAGAAACACCCTTCCTAGGACTAAATCTGCAAATGAGAATTCAATTTCCAAACTCTCGGAGCTTGATAGGAGAAGGAAGGGTGACTGAAAGATGTAAGATGAGATTGAAAATGGAAAATATATCTGCTTACATTCCCCTCTGGCTTTGTGAATTGAAGTTAACAGAGAAAAAAAATATATTCCCCTTCCCCCCTTCCCCACACCCAAAGGTCCCTAACTTTCACTCTGTTTGACTGTCTTTTTTTTTTTTTCAAACTAAGTATGTAGAAGTCTTGGATGGGCTTTAGCAACTCCAAGACCATAAGTCATAATATCATAACTATCCTCTTTGGTTTTGTTTCTTCTAATTACAATATTTTTGAAAAGTAGTGTTGGAGGATGATTCATAAACACTAATTTTGAAGAACATAAGGACTTCAGCTCCATGGTCCATTAAACTCAGTGCCTGGGGTATGAAATGGTCATCAGGCGATTGTTTCAAGGAGGCTATATGCATCACTCTACATATTGTCATCCTTAAATGTTAAGCATGTTCTTTGAAGGTAGAATCAGTCATAAAATTTTAGAGCTGGGAGGCAATGTACATGTTGTGTAGTACAAACCTTTTGTTTGGGAGAGAAGGAAACTCAGATTCAGAGACATAAAGTCACTTGTTCCAAATTGCAGAGCTAGAACCCTGCCTTTCTGCCTTCATCTATAACCTTTCTCTACTTCTTCATCCTCCTCTTCCTCATAGCACCATGGAATTAGGGTTCAAAGGTACTTTAGAAGCCTCCAAGTCTCTCATTTTATAGAGATGACAAAACTGAGGCCCAAAGAGATTAAGTAATTGCCTAAGGGCACACAGGTCCTAAGTTTCACAGGTAAGACTTGAATCCAGGACCTCTGACTACACAAGGAGTACTCTTTCTAATATACCATGTAACTTCTTTCTCCTCTTCCTCCTTCTGCATATACTAAGATCTGAATTGTTTGCAGTCCCATGGTTGCTACTCTGTAAACAAGAAAAATGTTTCCTGTCCTCTGAGAGCTTATGATGATAATATTTACATGCTGGTATTTGTGTAGAAGACATGCAGACAACAGAATTATTCCTTAAACCCGGTGTTTGCATCTCTCGAATTCCTTCTCCCTTGTCCTCTGAACTGAAGTGAGATAAGGCTTGTCTGTGCATAATCATCTTCTCTACCTGCCTGAAAATAATAAAATGTTAGAACTAGAGGGGACCTTAGAAACTAGAATTTTAGAATGTAGACTGTCAGAGCTGTAAGACAACCTCAACATCATTTAGTTTGGCATCTTTATTTATACAAAGAAAAAGGAAGCAGAGGCCTAGAGAGGAAAAGGGACATTTGCTAGATTCTCTTCCTACTACCCCATAGAATTCTCTATTCCCATGTTTTCAAACATTCAGTGAATATTTATTTTTTCTTTTTTTCCCTTTTTTTATTTTGATTTGTCAACAATCACTTCCATATCCTTTTGAGTTTAAAATTTTCTCCCCCTTCCTCCCCACCACCCTCCCCAAGATGGCGCACAGTCTCATATAGGCTATACATTCACATTCCAATTAAACATATTTTTATATTAGTGAAGTTGTAAGTAAAATATTAAAACCAATAGGAGGAACGATTCGAAAGAAGAAATAAAACTCAACAGAAGAGAAAAACAATGGTAGCAATTCAACTTCCATAGTTCTTTCTTTGGATGTGGATAGCATTTTCCATCACGAGGCCTTTGGGGATGTCTTAGATTTAAGTTTATCGATATTAGTCATCGCACAACGTGGCTGTTGTTGTGTACAACGTTCTCTTGGTTCTGCTCACTTCACTCAGCATCAGACCATACAAGTCTTTCCAGGTTTTTCTGAAGTCAGCCTATTCATGATTTCTTATAGCACAATAGTATTCCATTACATTCATATACCACAACTTGCTCAGCCATTCCCCAATTGATGGGCATCCTCTCAATTTCCAATTCTTTGCCACCACAAAAAGAGCTGCTATGAATATTTTTGTACATGTGCGTCCTTTTTCCATTTGTTTGATCTCTTTGGGATACAGCCTTAGAAGTGCTATTGCTGGATCAACAGGGTATGCACATTTTTATAGCCCTTAGGCATAGTTCCAAATTGTTCTCCAAAATGGTTGGATCATTTCACAACTCCACAACAATGTATTAGTGTTCCAATTTTCCCACATCTTCTCCAACATTTATCATTTTCCTGTTTTGTCATGTTGGCCAATCTGATAGGTGTGATGTGGTACCTCAGAGTTGTTTTGATTTGCATTTCTCTAATCAATAATGATTTAGAGCATTTTTTCATATGACTATAGATGGCTTTAATTTCTTCATCTGAGAACTGTCTGTTCATATCCTTTGACCATTTATCAATTGGGGAATGGCTTGTAGTCTTATAAATTTGTCTTAATTCTCTATATATTTTAGAAATGAGGCCCTTATCAGAGAGACTGGTTGTAAAAATTCTTTCCCAATTTTCTACCTTCCTTCTAATCTTAGTTGCATTGGCTTTGTTTGTGCAAAAACTTTTCAATTTAATGTAATCAAAATTATCTATCTTGCTTTTCATAATGTTCTCTATCTCCTGTTTGGTCATGAATTCTTCTGTTCTCCATAGATCTGATAGGTAAACTATTCCTTGTCTCCAGTTTGCTTATAGTATCAGCCTTTATATCTAAATCATGAACCCATTTTGACTTTATTTTGGTATATGGTGTGAGATTTTAGTCTATGCCTAGTTTCTGCCATACTCTTTTCCAGTTTTCCAGCAGTTTTTTTTCAAAGTGGGTTCTTATCCCAGAAGCTGGGGTCTTTGGGTTTATCAAATAATAGATTACTATAGTCATTGACTACTGTGTCTTGCATATTTAACCTATTCCACTGATCCACCACTCTATTTCTTAGCCAGTACCAAGCAGTTTTGATGATTGCTGCTTTATAATACAATTTAAGATCTGGAATTGCTAGGCCACCTTCCCCTGCATTTCTTTTCATTAGTTCTTTTGATATTCTGGACCTTTTGTTCTTCCAAATGAATCTTGTTATTATTTTTTCTAACTCTACAAAATATTTTTTGGTAGTTTAATTGGTATGGCACTGAATAAGTAAAGTAGCTTAGGTAGGATTGTCATTTTTATTATATTAGCTCAGCCTACCCATGAGCAGGTGATGTTTTTCCAATTATTTAGACCCGACTTTATTTGTGTGAAAAGTGTTTTGTAATTGTGTTTGTAGAATTCCTGGGTTTGTTTCAGGAGGTAGACTCCTAAATATTTTATAATGTCTACAGTAAGTTTAAGTGGAATTTCTCTTTCTATCTCTTGCTGTTGGGCTTTGTTGTAATATATAGATGCTGATGATTTATGTGGGTTTATTTTATAGCCTGCAACTTTGCTAAAGTTTTTATTATTTCAAGTACTTTTTTACTTGATTCTCTAGGATTCTCTAAGTATACCATCATGTCATCTGCAAAGAGTGATAGCTTTGTTTTTTCTTTGCCTATTCTAATACCTTCAATTTATTTTTCTTCTTGTATTGCTAAAGCTAACGTTTTCAGTACAATATTGAATAACAGTGGTGATGATGGACATCCTTGTTTTACCCCAAAACTTATTGGAAATGCTTCTAACTTGTCCCCATTACATATAATGCTTGCTGAAGGTTTTAGATAGGTGGTATTGATTATTTTAAGGAAGACTCCATTTATAAACTATGCTTTCAAGTGTTTTTAATAGCAGTGGGTGTTGTATTTTGCTAAAAGCTTTTTCTGCATCTATTGAGATGATCATGTGGTTTCTGTTGGTTTTGGTGTTAATATGCTCAATGATGCTGATAGTTTTCCTAATATTGAACCAACCCTGCATTCTTGGTACAAATCCTACCTAGTCATAGTGTATTATTCTTGTGATAAGTTGTTGTAATCTATTTGCTAGTATTTTGTTTAAAATTTTTGCATCTATATTCATTAGAGAAATTGGTCTATAATTTTCTTTCTCTGTTTTGACTCTTCCTGGTTTGGGTATCAACACCATATTTGTGTCATAGAAAGAATTTGATAAGACTCCTTCACCTATTTTCCCAAATAGTCTATATAGTATTAGAATTAATCATTCTTTAAATATTTGATAGAATTCGCATGTAAATCCATCTGGCCTTGGAGATTTTTTTGCAGGGAGTTCATCAATGGCTTGTTCAATTTCTTTTTCTGAGATGGGGTTATTTCAGTATTTTATTTCCTCTTCTGTTAATCTGGGCAATGTATATTTTTGTAAATAGTTATCCCTTTCACTAATATTGTCAAATTTGTTGGCATATAGTTGGGCAAAATAATTCCTAATTATTCTTTTAAATTCCTCTCCCTTGGTGGTAGCTTCTCCTTTTTCATTCCTGATACTAGTAATTTGGTTTTCTTCTTTCTTTTTTTTTAATTAAATTAACCAAAGGTTTATCTATTTTGTTGGTTTTTTTCATAAAACCAGCTCTTACTTTTATTTATGAATTCAATAGTTTTCTTAATTTCAATTTTCTTAATTTTTCCTTTGGTTTTCAATATTTCTAATTTGGTGTTTAGTTCAGGATTTTTAATTTGTTCTATTCCTAGTTTTTTTTTAGTTCTATTCCCAATTCATTGATCTCTTCTTTTTCTATTTTATTTATGTAAGCATTTAGAGATATAAAATTTCCCCTAAGAACTGCTTTCACTGCATCCCATAAGTTTTGGTATGTTGTCTCATCATTGTCATTCTCTTGAATGAAACTATTGATTGTTTCTATGATTTGTTGTTTGACCCAATCATTTTTTGAGATTAGATTATTTAGTTTCCAATTATTTTTTAGTCTATCTTTCCATGGCCCTTTATTACATGTACTTTTTATTGCATCATGATCTGAAAAGGATGCATTTAATATTTCTGCCTTTCTGCATTGGATTGTGAGGTTTTTGTGCCCTAGTACATGGTCAATTTTTGTGTATGTGCCATGTACTGCCGAGAAAAAAAGAATATTCCTTTCTATCTATTCAGTTTTCTCCAGAGGTCTATCTTACCTAACTTTTCTAATGTTCTATTCACCTCCTTAACCTCTTTCTTGTTTATTTTGTGGTTAGACTTATCTAGTACAGAGAGAGGGAGGTTGAGGTCCCCCACTAGTATAGTTTTACTGTCTATTTCTTCTTGTAACTCCCTGAACTTCTCCTCTAAGAATTTGGATGCTATACTATTTGGTGCATAGATGTTTAGTAATGATATTACTTCATTGTCTATGGTGCCTTTTAGCAGAATGTAATTTACTGACTTATCTCTTTTGATTAGATCTATTTTTGCTCTTGCTTTGTCTCAGATCAGGATTGCTACCCCTACTTTTTTTACTTCAGCTGAAGCATAGTATATTCTGCTCCCACCTTTTACCTTTACCCTGTATGTGTCACTCTTTTTCAAATGTGTTTCCTGTAAACAACATATTGTAGGATTATGATTTTTAATCCATTCTGCTGTTTCCATTTTATGGGAGAGTTCATCCCATTCACATTCACAGTTATGATTACTATCTGTGTCTTTTTCTCCATCCTGTTTTCCCCCTGTTTATCCTTTTCTTTCTCCTTTCTCCTTTCCCCCCCCTCATTAATGTTTCACTTTTGACCACTGCCTCCTTCAGTCCCTCCTGCTATTATCCCTTTCCCTTTTCTTCCCATTTACCTTTACTGCTTCTTCCCTCCATTCTATCTCTCCTCCCTTTTCTTTCCCCTTTTCCCTCCTACTGCCTATAGGGCACGTTACAGTTCTGTGACTAACTGATTATGTTATTCCCTTATTGAGCCAAATCTGATGAGAGTAAGGTTCAAACAATGCTCACCCACCCCCTTCTTTCCTTCTGTTGTAATAGGATTTTGTGTCTTTTCCTGTAACGCAATTCACCCCCTGTCTGCCTCCTCCTTTCTCAGTACCTTTTCTAAGATCACATTGATCTACTTACTTGGATCCATTTAACCCACTTGATTAGATTTTTTTTTTTATCATTACATCAAAGTCAACTAATATCACCCCCTTTATGTATATTCCTTTAACATGGTAAAATAGCAATATAGTTCTCAAGGTCTGCAAATGTCATCTTCCCTTGTAGGGATGTAAACAATCCACCCTTATTAACAATATATTGTATCTTTCTGTCCCAATTACCTTTTTATGTCTTTCTTGAATCTTGTACTTGAAGATCAAATTTTTTGTTGAGCCCTGGTCTTTTTATCAGGAAGGTTTGGAAGTCTCCTATTTTGTTGAATATCCATCTCCTCCCTTGAAAAATCATGCTCATTTTTGCAGGGTAGTTGATCCTTGGCTGCAATCTAATCTCCTTTGCCTTACAAAATATCATGTTCCATGCCCTGTGGTCTTTTAATGTAGAAGCTGCAAGGTTCTGTGTAATCCTTACTGTGGTTCCATGGTATTTATACTGTTTCTTTCTTGCTGCTTGCAGCACCTTCTCTTTCATCTGGTAATTTTCCAATTTTGCTATTATGTTCCTTGGTGTCTTCAATTTGGGATCTCTTTCAGGTGGTGAGCGGTGTATTCTTTCCATGGTTATTTTATTGAGCCTATATGGTTAGCCATGAACACAATAATGTTGAGAAAGTCGACCAAAAATATCGCATTTTCCAGAGAGAGAGAGAGAGAGAGAGAGAGAGAGAGAGAGAGACTGTTTAAGACCATTATAGTTCTACCTGGCCATGAAACCATTATCCTAACCTAGAATAGAACCGAGTACGGTGTCTAAGTCAAAGAGGGAGTCATACCAGAACATTAGATCAATCACTTTATGTAACTCATCTGACTCTATAAAATATATATCAAACAGCTTCTTCATCCCACAGAAACTTTTCCCCTTAATTTCAAAATTCCATTTTAGCTTCATAACTATTAAGTTTTTAATCTATGCTGAGGAAAATAAATTCAAGTCTTTGAACTTAAATCTGGTGGGCAAATAGGAACAGCAAATGAAAGTCATAAATAAAAATATCTTGGTTTTTTCCACACAAAACATTTCAAACATAAAGTTTTGAGAAGATGGTTGTTGCTGTGTGTTTATATATGTATATATATATATATATATATATATAAATTTATTTATTTTTATATTTATTTTCAACATTCCTTCCACAAGTTTTTGAGTTCCAAATTTTCACCCCATCTCCCTCCCCCACCCCAAGATGTCATGCATTCTGAATATCCCTTCCCCTACTCTGTCCTCTCTTCTATCTCTCTCCCTTTTTCTTATCTCCTTCCCCTTCTATTTTCCTGCAGAGCAGGATAGACTTCTGTACCCCATTTCCTATATTTATTTCCCAGTAGCATGTGAAAACATTTGTTTTAAACATATATTTTTAAAACTTTAGGTTTCAAATTTTCTCTCTTCCTCCTTCCCCACCCATCCTCATTGAAAAGGGAAGCAAGTCAATATAAGTTGTACGTGTGCAGTTATGCAAAACACGTCCATAGTAGACATGTTGTGAAAAACTAACTCTATTTCCCTTAATCCTATCCTGCCCTCCCATTTTTCTATTCTTTCTTTTGACCCTGTCCTCTCAGAAGTATTTACTTCTGATTAACCCCTTTCCCAATCTGCCCTCCTCTCTATCATCCCCTGCTCTCTTGTCCCCTTTCCCCCTATTTTCCTGTAGGGTAAGACAGATTTCCATACCCAATTGAATGTGTATGTTATTCCCTCCTTAAGCCAAATCCTATGAGAATAAGATTCACTCATTCCCTCTCACCTTCCCCGTTTCCCCTTCCACTGTAAGAGACTTTTCTTTTGTTTTTTTTGTGAGATAATTTACCCCATTCTACCTCTCCCTTTCTTCTTCTCCAGTATAATCCTCTCTCATCCCTTAATTTTATTCTCCAGATATGACCCCTTAATCTTCAGCTCACCCTGTGCCCTCTATCTATCTATCTATCTACATATACATACATATAATTTTTTTCCTCCAACTACCCTGATACTGACAAAGGTCTCATGAGTTATAAATATCATCTTTCCATGCAGGAATGTAAACAGTTCAATCTTAATAAGTCTCTTATGATTTCTCTTTCCTGTTTACCTCTTCATGTTCCACTGAGTCCTGTATTTGAAAGTCAAATTTTCTATTCAGCTCTGGTCTTTTCATCAAGAATGCTTGAAAGTCCTCTATTTCACTGAATGACCATTTTTTCCCCTGAAGGATTATACTCAGTTTTGCTGGGTAGGTGATTCTTGGTTGTAATCCTATCTCCTTTGCCCTCCGAATATTATATTCCATGCCCTGCGGTCCTTTAATGTAGAAGCTGCTAAATCTTGTGTTATCCTGATTGTGTTCCACAGTACTTGAACTGTTTCCTTCTGGCAGCTTGTAATATTTTCTCCTTGACCTGGGAACTCTGGAATTTGGCTACAATATTCCTAGGAGTTTTCCTTTGGGGATCTCTTTCAGGAGGAGATCTGTGGATTCTTTCAATTTCTATTTTGCCCTCTGGTTCTAATATATCAGGGCAGTTTTCCTTGATAATTTCTTGAAAGATGATGTCTAGGCTCTTTTTTTGATCATGGCTTTCAGATAGTCCAATAATTTTTAAATTCTCTCTCCTGGATCTATTTTCCAGGTCAGTTGTTTTTCCAATGAGATATTTCACATTGTTTTCTAATTTTTCATTCTTTTGGTTTTGTTCTACTGTGTCTGATTTCTCATAAAGTCACTATCTTCCAATTGCTCTATTCTAATTTTTAAGGAAGTATTTTCTTCAGTAAGCTTTTGGACTTCCTTTTCCATCTGGCCAATTTTTCTTTTTAGGGCATTTTTCTCCTCATTGGCTTTTTGGACCTCTTTTGCCATTTGGGTTAGGCTATTTTTTAAGGTGTTATTTTCTTCAGTATTTTTTTGGGTCTCCTTTAGCATCACTCTCAGTTTTTCCTCTACTTCTCTAACTTGCTTCTCAAAATCGTTTTCTCTTCCATGGCCTGGGACCAATTCATATTTTTCTTGGAGGCTTTGGATGTAGGGGCTTTGACTTTGTTGTCTTCTTCTGGTTGTATATTTTGGTCTTCTTTTTCACCAAAGTAAGATAATATAGTCTGACTCTTTTTGTGCTGCTTGCTCATGATCCCAGCCAATTACTTGAGTTTTAAACTCTTTGTTAAGGTACGAATCTGCTTCCAATGTGGAGAATGTACTGTCCCAAGCTTCGGGGGTTTGTACAGCTGTTTTCAGAGATACTTGTAGGGACCTGTAAATTTTCAGTTCTTCAAGGTGGTATGATAAGGTATGATAAGGGGCAGGTGTTTACTCCTTTCCTGGCCTGCGACTACAAGTACTCCTTTCTGTCCTGTAACTGTGAGGAGGGGCTCCTCTGTACAACCACTACAAGCTCCACCATGCCAGTGCTCCTCCTCACCCCAGTCACGCTGCCCAGAACTGTGGCCCAGATCCAAACACGGGCAAAGCAAGAGATTCCTGCCTCAGCACTGGCAAAGAGATCCCTGCAATCCCTCTCTGATCAGCCACTGGATTCCCCCTCAGTCTGTGAAAGTTCGGGAAGCAGCTGCCACCCCCCACACAAGGCCATGCTCTTGGGGAATGGATCTGAAACCCCGCCTTCCTCTCTGAGCACTGACAGAAACCGACTTTTCCTACTGACCTTCTAAGTTGTCTTTGGCATTGGTGGATTGAGGAGTCTGGAAACCTCCACACCTGCCCGAGATTCAGTCCTCTGAGGCCTGCTCCAGGTTTGCTGTGTGGCCTGCGCGGCCACGCTGAGTCCTGCACACACAAGCGGCACTGCGCTGTGCTCCCAGCCCGGCACGATACACCTTTCTGATCAATCATCCAGGTTGTCTTGGGCTGGAAATTTGTTTCACTCTGTCTTTTTGTGGGTTCTGCTGCTTCAGAATTTGTTTAGAGCCATTTTTTTTGAGTATTTGGAGGGGTTTGGAGGAGAGCTCAAGCAAGTCACTGCTTTCACTCCACCATCTTGGCTCTGCCTCTGTTTCTGTGTGTATTAAGGGATCTCCTGGCATGGTGAAGTCAAATATCAATGAGAAAAAAACAGGTTTAGAGCTGACTATACCTTTAGAACATCAAAGTAACTTACACTTTCAGAACAGTACAAGGAATGAAGAGAGACTTATATAGTATACAAACAAAATCCCATACAATATTAATGAAACACAGGCCCATCAACCCAAGGAAGTTTTAGAAAGATTAATATTTACTCATAAAAGGAAAGAAGAATATTCATAAATGTCCTTAGATTTCATGGTATATGAATTTAAAACAATCAAAGAAATTATTCTGGAACAAAGAAATACCACTCCATCGAGCAATAGTCAAAGTTAACAGGTACACAGAATTGGACTTATAATGTAAATTATATTGCCTTACCTTAGATCCTATGTTGTTGCTAAGACCCCAGTGGTAGAAACAAAAAGCTCTTCCTAGGCAAAATCCATGTGTAGTTAACCAATGATATATGAACACAGAAGTGTCAAACAAAAGATTATGCCCTAACATTTCTTTTGTATAAGGCCTAATATAGTGATACAGGACCAAATCATTGCTACCAGAAAGTATGAAAAGGTCATCCTTGAGGAGCACAAACACTCATCAGTGGACATTTTGGAGGGCAACGCGAGAATCCATGCAATAAATTAACATGAATTGCAAAACCTGTACAATACCTAGAAAGACGTAATCCAGCAGTCAGGAATACATACCATAAGTTCACTATTCTTCATAAACTAACAAATGACAAATCTAGTCCCAGCCAGCCAGGGAGTAGGGAATAGTTTTCTCTTTCTTTCCCCCAAAATATCCTTGAGAACACAATAAACTGTTTTAGAACAAGATCATCATCTTTTTATACAAAATTCTTGCCCATGATCTCCTGGACATAGCACTGACCCATAAAAATGAAGATTTTTTAAAATTGATGTCATCATACCAAATACCAATAAACTCCAATCCTCAAAGAATGAAAAAGACCTAGAAGAAGAAATTAAAACCATATAGGAACAGGATGAAATGTATATCATCCCCATTGTCCCGAGTATGCCTTCTTTGAGCTTATAGAAAACAGGTTTACATCCCAAAACGTTTTTGGCCATTACAAAAAACAATCAGTTTATCCATTTGTAATATTGTCTATTAAACATTAAACAAAAAATAATAGGTAGATGTCAAGCTTTCCAAGGACTATTTCTCTCTATCAAATATAAGAGCAGGAACAATGACAAAATAATTAATGTACATTTCTCCAATGTGTTACTACCACTTTTTGTTTGACAACTATATGATGTTAAATAATACAATTATTATCATTTCTGGTTTTTAAATGGTTAAACTGAAGCTCAGAAGCTACTTTTCTAGGATTACACAGCTAATAAGTCTCAGCTTCAGGCCTCACACATGGCTGTTTCTGATTCTGTGTCTAGCGTTTTTTTTTAATTAGGCAACAAACATTTATTGAGCACTATGTGCTAAGCACTGTGCTAAGGGATATAAAGAAAAGTGAAAGCATGGTTCCTGCTTTTCAGGACCTCACAGTCTAATGAGAAAAATAATATGCAAAAAAATGTACATAATGAGATACATACATTGTATGGAAGGCAATCACAGAAGGAACACACTAATAGTGATGGAAAGACAGGGTACCCTGGAAGAGACTCTTGTACAAACTGGGATTTGACTTGATGTTTGAAGGAAACCAGTGAAATAAGGAAATGTCTGGAAGGAGGGAGAGCATTCCAATCCCAGGGGAAAGTCAGTGAATTGGCATGGAGTCTGGTAATGTAATGTCACATGTGGGGAATGCAAAAGTTCAGTGTGTCTGGTTCAGAGTGCATGGAGGAAGGTAAAGTATAATAAGACTGGAAAGGTAGGACAGGATTTAAAAGCCAAACAAGAGGCTTAATATTTAATCATGGAAGTAACATGGAAACAATCAATCAAATAAAGATTTACTAAGCGTATTCTGTAGGTCAGGCTACATGTGCTAGATGATGAGGATACAAAAAGAGGCAAAAGGTAGTCACTGCCTTCAAGGAGCTTTCTATATGATATGGGAAGCAACATGTAAACAAATATATAAAAAACAAGGTATACACAGGATAAATGGGAAATAATTAATGGAGGGAAGACAATGGAATTAAGAGGGGTTAGGGTAAGTTTCCTATAGAAAATAGGATTGTAGTTGGGTCTTAAAGGAATCCAGGGAGTGCAGTAGTTGGAGTGGAGGCAGGAGGGCATTCCAGCCATAGGGGACAGCCAAAGAAGATAATAGGAGCCACTAACATTTATTGAGTATAAAAGTGACACTTTAGGAAAATTACTTTAGCAGCAAAGTGGAAGATGGATTAGATGGGGAGAGACATGAGTCTGGTAGACCAATCAGAAGTAGTCCAGGAAAGAGGTGATGGGGGCCTGAAACAAGGTGGAGGTTGTGTGAGTGGAAAGAAGGCAACATAGAGGAGAGATGTTGCAAAGTTAAGAACTGCAAGGGTTGCCAATAGAATGGATAAGTAGGATTAATGTGAATGAGGAGAAGAGGGGGACTGACACCAAAGTTATCATGTAAGAGAAGTTATCATGTAAGAGAGAATAGTGTCAACAACAATAAGAAAAGGCAATACTATCCTGGAAAAGAAGAGAAAGTATAGTGTCAGAGCCTGAAGTCAACAAGAGCAAAGATTGTGAAAAGGCCATTAAATTTAGTAATTTAAAGATCACCAGTCACTTTGAAGAGGGCAGTTTCAGTTGAATGATGAGGTTAGAAGACATATTGATGAGGATTTAGAAGGGAAAGAAAGGAGAAGAAGATGGTTTTCTCAATCAAATGATATTAGGGAGGAGATAAATAGGATGCTATGGATCAGAGAAGATCAAATGAGATTTGTTTGGTTTTTCAGTATATGATCGTGTTTGTAAGCAATAGGGAAGAAATCAGTAAATATGGATAGATCAAAAATAGTGATGACATAATAGTGTGCTCTAGAAGATGAATAGAATGTGATCAAGAGTGAACATAGAAGGGCTAGCCTTGGCAAGGAGACCGAACAGCTCTTCACATGAATCTAGTCAAGAAGCTTTTATGATGGCCCTATTACGTTCTTGATAATCTGCTAAGGGCTATGGATAGCAGTAAAAGTCAAAAATTTTTAAAAATCCCTGTTTTTCAAGAAACTCACAGCCTATTGGGAGAGACAATATGAAGACAATTATTTACAAGCAAAATCTATAAAGGATAAGTTGGAGATAGTCTGGAAAAGAGGGAACTAGCATTGCAGAGGACTGGGAAAGGTATTCTATCAAAAGGTGGGATTTTCGGCCTCAGATACATAACACTCACTAACTGTGTGACCCTGGGCAAGTCACTTAACTGCATTGCCTCACCCTCCCCCCCAAAAAAAGGTGGGATTTTACTTGGAATCTAAAGGAAGTCAAGATCTAGAAATGAGAAGGGAGAAAATTCTAGGCAGGGAACATTCAGCTGAAAGGTAAGAAGTCAAGAGATGGTGGGGTTCTTATTTGATCCTAGAAGGGAGCCTCTGGAGTTTTTGCTAGAGTGGTAACATGGTCAGACCTGTGCTTTAGGAAGATCACTGGTAGCTGAGTGGAAGATGGACTTGAGGCAGGTAGACCAATCAGAAAGCTATTTCTTCATTGTAATAGGCCGTGTGTGAGATGACAGCTTGTGTCAGGTCGGTGGCTATGTCAGAGGGAAGAAGAGGATAGAATCTAGATATGTTGTGAAAGCAGAAATGACAGAACTTTGTAGAAGAGGAAGACATCTGAATGATGTGAGAAGAGGAAGAGGGAAGGAGAGGGAGCTTTTTTAGAATGTCCTCATTTTTTAATCTAAGTATGAAAAGAAGGTAGGGGTTGGAGGTATTGTGGGAGGTTTGAGGATGGATAAAAAGTTTAGGAATATCTGCTATGTGAAAGGGATAGAAAATTGATTAAGGGAGTCTAAGAGGATTGCTTTGCTGCACTTCAGGACCAGTTATGATTACGTAACATAAATTTGTATTGGACCCAGTCAGCCTGGCTCTGTGACTTTCGCCATCTCTGTTTAACATTTTTGACATTTCACATTTAATAATTTCCTCATGAATATGAGGAACGGTGATAGGTAGTATAAGTAATCCAAAGCTGTAGTTTGGTAAGTCTTGATCAATGATAGTATAAGGGGTTGTGGGACTTGATTGAGGTGGATAGTATAAAGTTGCATTAATTCACCAAGGGATAAAAATAGGGCAGTGAGACGATTGTAGCTAATACAAGGATAATGGCCTGGGAAAGAACTAAGGGGTGGAGGGATTGGATGTCAGGATAAGGATAAAGAACAGAGTTAAGATCATAAAGCTGAGAGAAAGATGAAAGGATAAAAAAAAATATGATCAGATAAAGTAATTTTAGAGCTCATGAACATTGAATTTGAGCACTTATGAGTAATGGCAGCTATGACCATCTCTGTGTGTAGCTGAAAACCATGGGAACTTAATAGATTGAGGAAATAAGAAATCAGGGTAGTAAAGAAAATATCAATGTGTATTTCTAAGTCCCCTAGTATGAGTAGGAATAAAGGTGGGGATTGTAAGCCAAGTACCGAACTTGAGGAAGGAAGAAGGTACTGTGAATCTACAGATAACAACTACCATAATTTTCATTGGGGTTATGAATTTGGATTGAATGAACCAAAAAAGAGGTGAAGTGGCTGAGGAGAGTCTTGAACTTGCCATGGGGAGCAAGGAATAAATTGACCTCTCCACCTTCACTATGGGTAAGTCAGGAAGTGAAAGACCAGCCAATACTGGAAAGTTTAGTCAAAGATGCAGTATCATCAAGAAGCAACCAGCTCTTGGAGAGAGCCAGAAGATGGAGGGAGTGAGAAAAGAAAAGGTTTAAAATGGAAGCAAGTTTCAAAATTGTGAAGTAGGCATTCTAGAAAGCACAGTGGAAGGAGTAGTAAATTTGGAGTAGGGATATTGACTGGGATAGGGTTGAGGGAGATGTTAGTAGGGGAGTGGAAGGAATGGGAAATGGAAATTATATATATATTTTAAAAATTTTAGGCAGTTGGGGTAAGTGACTTGCCCAGGGTCACACAGCTAGTAAGTGTCAAGTGTTTGGTCTGAGGCTGGATTTGAACTCAGGTCCTCCTGACTTCAGGGCCAGCGCTCTATCCACTGCACCACCTAGCTGCCCCTGGAAATGGAAATTATACAATGACATACTGGGAATTCAGAATCCCTGGGATAGGGAAGATTATGATGAGATTAAAATATTCTAGTAATTGAGGAAGGAATACAAGCAGAGTATCAGTGGCTCCATAACAACATTTGTTGTGGGAGGAAGGTGATTAGACAGTTCAATACCCTCCCTTAAAGTCCAGGGGTGGGGAACTTGTGGCCTTGTAGGTGCTTGGGTGCAACCTTTTGACTGAGTTCAAGTTTTACAGAACAAATCCTTTTATTTTTTTTTCTTTTTTTGGCTAGCAATGGGGTTAAGTGACTTGCCCAGGGTCACACAGCTAGTAAGTGTTACGTGTCTGAGGCCAGATTTGAACTCAGGTCCTCCTGAATCCAGAACAAATCCTTTTATTAAGGGGATTTGTTCTGTGAAGTTTGGATTGAGCCAAAGGGCCACAGTTGAGGACCTAGAGGGCCACATGTGGCCTTGAAGCTGCAGGTTCCCCATCTCGTATCTTGTGAGGCCCAGGAGGCCTACCTAACAGGGTACAGGGACAGGCTGAAGTATAGCCCGGGAATATCCAGATAGGAGGGAGAAGTAGCTACTTGTCCAAGATTGTTCTGCTCAGAGAGTGGCCTCTGGAGCATTGGAGAAGGAAGTGGGTGAACTGGTTCTGCGCTGATGTACAGCTTTCTGGGAAGGCACTCTGCAGAGAACACTCAATATTTTTATCTTCACCTTTAGAGAGGAGACTCTTGCACTGAGGGTTAATCTGATCAGTTTGAGATTCCCTGCAGGAGTGGGAAGTCACTGAGCTGTTCATTCACTCCTTTACCACTTGGGGTAATAAATGTCATGCAGGCAGAGCTGAGGGAGTTGATCTGATTCACAGGTCCTGAAGTGTCTCTGACACACAGATTAACCCTGGGGCTGTGTCCTGGGACAGACCATTGACTCCACAAGATCCCTACAAGTGGGTTTTCTTTTCTGCTTTGCTGCCTTTTCCATAGCAGCCCAGCCAGGACAGTAAAGGACTCCCAGAAAGAGACTGGGGAGGGAACTAACCATTCTCACTACCAACCTCTTTGAATTCCCTGGTAAAAGCGATAGATAAGAGTAAGCAGGGTTCAGTTGCAAGCAAATAAAAGAGTTGTTCCCATAAGAAATACCCGGAGTGGGAGCCTTGGATTTCACTGTCAACTGTACCATAACTTATTATGTGACCTTGGGCAAGTCACTTTCATTTTCCATGTCAGACCTATAAAAAATGAGTTTGGACAATGATTTCTAAGGTCCCTATAATGAAAACAATGGACTAGGGGACAGTATGTTGAAATGGAAAGGAAACAGACTCAGATGTAAGAGGCTCTTTGTGCAAATCCTGCCTTAGAGACTACCTTTGTGATCTTCAAGAAGTCATTTGCCCTCCACGGGCCTCAGTCTGCTATGCTGTAAAATGAGGGAGTTGGATACGATGTTATCTGTGCACTTTTCTGGCTTTTGATATATAATCTTATGACCAAAGGATCTTTAAGGTCTTTTCAAGTTTTAGCTTTCCACCATCTTTTATTCTAATATTCTGTAGTCTTAGGTTCCTTCCATCTCTAAGATTCTACTTTCTATTTTATATCATTCCATACTCTAATAGTAATTCCTACTCTGACATTCTCATGCTTTTTTGCCCGAATGTTCTGTTTTAAAATCCCTTCCAAATCTAAAATTTTATGATAATTTTTCTGTGTATGTTTTATGACCCACCAATTTCTAGGTTATAAAAATGATTCCTTCTTATCAGGCAAGCTAGCCATAAGCTCTAAAAGAAATGAAATAAGCCTCAACAATCAGACAGTAGGAAAATAATAATTAAGCTTTATATATAATGTTTCTGACAATATATAATTGAACCTTGAATTTATATAGTATTTATGTTCAAACGCCTTCACATACATGCTCATTTGAACCTCTTAACACCCCTAGTAACTAAGTAGGAGAAGTGATGGTATTCCCATTTTCCAGATTAAACTGAAACCTAAAATTAGATAGGAGGAAGACTGGGCTGCAATTGGGAAATTAAGCAGTGCTTTTAATAACCTCAAGTTTCTCTCTGAAAGAGAATTGTCTTTTTTTTTTTTCCTACACTACTCTTTCAGTGCTTCTCTGGCTGGCTAGAGTACCTCAGACTCTGAAGAATTAAAGATGAATTTCCAAAATTCCCAAAATCTAAAAGATTGTAGAAAGCCAAAGGGTGGGCATTGTTGGTCTGTGGCAAATTACCAAGACTTGTACAAACATGTCACAGGAGAGATGAATGACCAGAAATGAAAGTGGGTCACCCACATACGGAGGGCAAGGATAACCTATGGGCAGGAGTCACACAAGATGAGAAAACTAGAAGATATCACAATCTTCACCACTAGAGGAAGTACCTTGCGTCAGTGAGATCACAGATCCACTGACTTTCTTACTGCTCAGAAACGTGTTCCCTCTAATGATGCTGGGATCACTGTAGGATTATATGTGATACTAGAATTTTGGAATCACTTTGCAAAGCTACCCTAAGGCTCTTTCCCTAATCTATGAAGAGAGATTCTTGAAGGGAAGAAGCATATGGTCTCCAATCTCACTGAGTGTGGGATAATAATAATAATGCACAATTATAAAGCACTTCATGAATTACAAACTTCTGTCCTGCAATCCCAGTATGTTAGAACTAGAATGTATTTTCAAAATCACCAACACTGTTTTACTAAAACTGAGTATGCAGAGGCCCAGAGAGGTTAAATAACTTACCCAAGGTTACACAGATAATTAATAATGATGATTATGATAATTATAATAATTAACATTTACATAGCACTTTAAGATTTTTAAAGAGCTTTACAAATGTTATCTCATTCGATCATCACAATAACCCTGAGAGGCAGGTGCTATTATTATCCACATTTAACAGATAAGAAAACTGAGACAGACAAAGGTTAAGTGACTTGCCTAGGGTCACACAGCTAGCAAGTGTTAGATGACAGATTTGAGTTCAAGTCATCCTGACTCCTGGCCCAGGACTCTAGCCATTGCACCACCAGTTGCCACTAATTAGTGGCAGAGTCAACAATAGAACTCAGATCTTCTGGGTCAGAGTCGTATATTGTTATTCCCTTCCCACCCCTCAACACCACCACCACCCTTTTTCCCCCAGTAAGGTACGCCATGCAAGTATCATTAGAGACAAGGAAACTGTGACAGAAGTTAAGTGAGTTACCCACAGTCACCTAGCTTGTAAGCAATAGAACCAGTATGTAAACAGTTATTCTGACCAGGGCTCTTTCTACTAATCTAAGAAGAAAACAACTTTTCATGAAAAAGAGAAAGATGAAACAGACTTTTTATCTGGAGCATGTGGGATGTAGATTAAACCTAATCTCCCTTTTTACTCTCTTGCCAGTGAAGTATGTTGTACATTAGGCTAAGTAAATAAGGAAGGTTGGAGAGGCCCCCTTTTTTTTGAAGTTTTTACTGGCAAGTGAAATTTCAACTGGGAGGACCTTTGTTCCTATAGCTAAATCAGTGTACCTATTGAGAAGGGTGCTGGGAAGAATAGTCACTAAGTGTATATCCCATAGCTTTAATGATAAGAGTCTCTGTTATC
Organism: Phascolarctos cinereus; assembly: GCF_003287225.1. Lineage (NCBI taxonomy): Eukaryota > Metazoa > Chordata > Mammalia > Diprotodontia > Phascolarctidae > Phascolarctos > Phascolarctos cinereus. The sequence continues at coordinate 309,025,288 of NW_027555625.1, forward strand.
ATCATTCATTTCCACTTCTTTGTTATCACACTTCTTTTATTAAATAGTCTCTTCTCACATTTTCTATTATCATGTTTGTAGAATTTCCTAATCTCCCTCTCTTCTCTCTCCTCTCTCTCTCTCTCTCTCTCTCTCTCTCTCTCTCTCTCTCTCTCTCTCTCTCTCTCTCTCTCTCTCCCTCTCCCCCTTTCTCTCCCCATTTCTCTCCTCCCTCCCTCCCCTCTCTGTTTTTCTTTCTCTACTTTAAAACTCTGGGAAGACTGGTGACCTCCCTTATCTCTTCCTAGTCTGAATATTGTTGCGTTCCTCAACCCCAATCTTCATCATTACTGGGCAAGAGAAGTTTTGAGATGAGTGATAATTATATCACTAGTTTTCTTGGTGGGGCATGCAGTAGGAGAGGAGAGAGGGATCTCTTACTTCTTTAGCACCTATTTACTCCACAAGTCAATTAAACAAATATTCATTACAAGTCTTCTTTGTATAAGTTGCTACAGTAAGTACTAGGAATATATGCATACATATGACACCAGCTCTCCAAGAGCTTACAGACCAACTGGGGATGGGGTCAGGGAGCAAATGCACAAATAACTTTGTGAGTAACGAGATAAGTCCAGATGAGAGGAACTAGCAAAATACTATGAAACATCACGGATAAAATCAAATGACAACATTATAACTCAATATTCAATATCTATCTGTCTATCTGTCTATCCATCTACATGGTGTATGAGGAAGAAACAAATTCCGTTAACAGACAGGGAAAGTGTAAAATTCTTAGAAGGCTGATTTTAAATGCTGTTTCTCAGGATAATAGTACTAACAATTCATTTACATAGTGCTTTAAGTTTGGTAAGGCACCATATAATAATCTAATAACCACTTGTATTTGTGTAATATATTTTTAAGAAGCTTTAATACTGTGGAAAGAACACCACCTCCAGAGTCTGAGGACCTGGTTTCCAATCCTGATATTGATGCTTATTACTTGTATGACCTTGGGCAATTCACTCTCTGGGATTCAGTTAATTTCTTGGTAAAGAGAAGAAGCTGAACTATATATCCCTTCCAACTCAGATGCTATTATTCTGTAATTATAAGTTATTTCCTTTGGTCCTAACCATATATTGTTGTAGGTGTGGGGGTAGGGCAAATATTACCTTCATTTACAGATGAGGAAATTGAGGTTTAGAAAGGTGAAATGGCTTTGCCCAAGGCCACAGGCCAAAGTGTGTCACAACTGAAGCCAGAATCCAGCTCTGCTCCCTTGCAATCCTTGTTGTCCCTGTTGCAACCGGATCACAATGGTTCTCTGTTTCTATAACGTGTTAAATGGTAAAAATGCATTGAGGGAGGAGGGAAGAGATCTAATTAATGTGACTTCCAGGAATCTTGAGCCAGGTCTGTCAATAGTAATAATAATGGTGATAATGACAATAACTCACATATACATAGTTCCATAACGTTTATAAAGCACATTTCTCACAATAATCCTGTAAGGTAAGTAGTGCAAATATTATCCCCATTTTATATATGAAGAAACTGAGCCTCTCAGAAGTTAAATGGTTGTCCCATGGTCACCCGGTTAGTAAGTGTGAGAGCCTAAGTCCAAGCTTTCTGCTTCTTTCTGAATAATACTACTGAATACAAGCTAAGCTTATTCTACTCCAAAGGCAGTGTTCACAGATGTTGCAATTACATTTACAATATTGTATCAAAAAGACGTGTGGCAGCATCTGAATAGAAGCCTTATTAGCCTGTTATTATCCGTTTACCAAAATATTCCAATAATCAGCTTTCAGATGGCAAGAATTAATTGGTTTCATTCCTGGTGTTGGGCATGTCTAATTGAAATGAATACTTTCTCCTTTCAGAATTGATGACTTATCAACTGCTTTTAAACGCTGGGGGGAAAAAATCACATCCCATAGATTTCCCATCACTGGCATGGGGTGGGGGGAGTACTGAGGGAGATAAAGGCAGAGGAAGGGAATGATTGGTTATCTGGACTCCATGTAGGAGACAGGACATCAGTTCATAGAGTTCTACAGAGACATCAAGTGAGGGAATCCACAAAATTCCATCCTCATATAATAGGGGAAAAGATGTTGACTTGAAGCCCTTATCACATTCAGAATTATGCTCTGACACTTATTATGTGACCTTGCATGATTTCCCTCCTTCCAGGCATCAGTTTCCTAAACTGTAACATAAAATAGGATTGGATTTTATCCAAGGCTGTTCTAGTGGAGAGAGTTCTGGATTTGTAATCAGAAGACTCCTAGTATTTAGTGGTTTTGTGACCTAAGTTAAGTCACTTAACATCTCCAAATCTGATTCTCGCTCTTCACCCCCACCACCTATACAGTGGAGTTCCTCATATTTACACTATCTACCCACCTCACATGGTTGCAAGAAAATAACTTTATAAACTAGAAAGCACTAGAGAAATAGTAGTTGCCGCTGCTGTTATTATTATTATCATTATCCCTGAAAATTCTGCAGACTGAGCTTACCCAGTGTAGGCATGGTCCCAGTTTCCTTTTTCATTGGGCACATAAAGCAATAAGATTCATAGCATCTGTGTGAGGGGCCTCCCTTAGGGAGCAGCTCTCATCAGTCGCCTAGTCGAGTTGGCTGTCTAAGCAAATGTCACATCGAATTGTCCTCAGAGCCGTGCTAATGTGTGCTCATTTAAGAGACAGGGTCTCTGCACAAGCCTTGCTCCATATGCGTGTATGTGCTCATGCAAGGTGCTATAAAGCATTTATTACTGTGAGTTTGGCATGATGGCTTTACTTATGTGATCTCCCTCTAACAAGGGGCAATAAAACCTTTACAGCACCCCGCACCAGCCTATCTTTTGTTCAGTTTTTTGACTTGTTTTTTTTTTTTTTTTGCCTTCTAGACTAGGTACATCAGTTACTAAGGGACTTGTATTTCAGTTCATTCTAGCATGAATGTAGTTGCATCCACTAGCCCATTCCAGGCTAGTGATATATATCTAATTCTGGAAACTGGTAACTGATTATACCTATGATTGGGGGACTTGGGAAAAATATGGCAATGATATGGCATTCATAGAAATATAATGCAATGGATAGTGGGCCACAGTAAGAGAGACATAGTGTTGTAGACTGCACTGAAGGCACAAAGGTGGACTGCCATGCTGTATACTACCATGTGGGTGGATAATTATGTTACAGTCTGGCTATTTTATTTTAGTGAGATAGGTGTACATTTCTTGGTGCTGCTGAAGCTATATCCATTTATACCTGGCTCATTCCTCTCTTTTTTTTTTTTGCAAGCCTACAGAAAAGAAGATTGTCATCTAATTAATTAATTAGCCAGCAAGGGAGTAGGACATAATTTATCCACCAGCTGGGGATCTACCCAGCTAAGAAAGGATTTCCATCAAGATGTTTTGAAAGCTTAGGGAAGAGATCTCTTCTGCACCCACCTCTGGGTGGCTGGGCAGGCTTTAGTTACCTTTATCAGCTGGATTCAACATTCAGTTTAGGGAGAATGAAATAGAATGCTGCTCTCACTTATGAGAATTATGGAAATCTATATTGTTCCAACCCTAACCTGTGTTTTAGAAAACAACCATGGCAGAGCAAACTCATTCATAAGTCTTAGACAATTTACTTTTTAAAAAATGCATGTTATTTATATATTTTGTTTTTACATCACCTACATTTCCCAATGTATCCTTCTTCTTCCAGAGAGCCATCTTTTACAACAAATAATTTAAAAGGAAAATAAACAGTTTGACTAAAGAAACCAACACATTATCTAAAGAATTCCCTATTCAAATCCTTTCCCAACTTCTTCCACTCCCTAGTAAAGAAGGGAGAAGGTTGATTTCCTGTAATTAATCTTTGGAGCCAAGTTTTGTCCTGATTCCACAGCATTCAGCTGAGTTCAGTAGTCTTGTTCTTTCCATTTATACTATTATAGTCAGGTGTATTAGCTTCTTGGTTCTGCTTCCTTCATTTTACCTCAGATAATGTAAGTGTTTCCATGTTTTTCTGTATTCATCATAGTCATTATTTCTTACGGCACAGTAATATTTGTTTACATTCAAGTAGTTCAACTTATTTAACTATTATAACTATTAGTGATACTTACTATCAATGGATATCTACTTTGTTTCCAATTCTTTGTTACTATAAAACAACCACCACAAAGCACTATAGCTTTCTAAAATTATTTTGGTATATAGTTTCAAAAAATTTTTTTTATTGACTTCCTTGTATTATATACCTAGCCATAGAAACTCTGAGTCAAAGAAAGGACATGGACATTATATTCACTTTTTTGGGGTAATTCCAGATTGCTTTGTGGAACAGCTGGAATGAATTCAGGGTGCCACTAACAATTTGTTATTATCCCTATCTTTCCACAAACTCTCTACACTAATTGTCTCCATCTTTCATTTTGTTAGTTTGTCGGTTTGAGGTGAAAACTCTGAGTTGTTTTTATTTACATTTCTCTTATTATTAGTGACTGGAAATATTATTTCATTTTGTCATTAATTTTATGTGAATCTTCTTTTATTCTGTATCCTTGGACTACTTATCTATTGAGGAAGACAATTTACTATTTAATGGTCCCATGAAATGGGAACCATACACTCTCCCTTCTAATTCTGTCATCTTCCAACTTTGGTTTTCCCAGAACATGCCAGGAAAGGTATCATGGTTTTGTTTCACCAAGCCCTTGGAGAATGAAGTGAAAAGTACAAGAGTTTGGAATCACCTCTTGACGGTCCACCTCACTGCAATTAGGGAGTTTCATGTCAATAGTCTATTCTGTTACTCTACTCCATTCTGATCAGGTCTGCATTCTTTCTCTTCCCATTCTACCAGTTTTGTAGCATTAACTCCCCACCTGCTCCTCCTACCATACCTCTGAAGGGTGGGTCCCAGATCTTCCTTTATTCTACACTGCTTTGTTCAGGCAGCAACACCAGGGAGGAAGGACAGGGCTTTTAGTCTTGTAGAAACCTCTCAGATCACAGCTACAAAGAAGAAACTTACATGTACTGATCAACTTGGACATCTTCTTTATAGGTAAAACAAAGATAGCAGAAATGGTAGAGCTGAGCTCACAGTCCCCCTTGTACATCTTAGTGATTTTATACTTGTATTGAATTCATGACTAGGATTGGATATAAACCACAATGTATTTTAAAAGCTATTAATAAGGTAAAGGGTATCAAAAAGAGGGCAACCAGGAAGGTTCACTTTCATGCCATCTGATGAAGGGAATTGTAGATGTTGAGCCTGGAGAACTGAAGAGACAGTGAGAACCTGGTAGCTGTCTTTACTTATGTTAAAGACAGATTAGACTTCTACTTAGTTTCATAGGACAGAATTTGTATCAATGGGTCACAAAGAATGGAACACGACTAATCAACAACAACAATGCAAATGTCAAAGGGTCAAATTTAGGTTTGCTATGGAGAAGAAAGTTCTCTATATTTTGCATTATCCAAAAGTGAAATTAGTTGACTAAGGAGACAATCCCTGCTACCACCACCCCTTCATTAGGGATTAGATGACAATTTTTGAGGTATATTTTAGACAAAATACTTTTTTCCCCCAGAAATATATTAGATAAGATGGCTGTTAAAATGTTTTAGAAATTCTTTGATTTTACTTATCACAAGAAAAATACACTATGACCAGGTAGGATTTATACCAGGAATGCAGGGCTGGTTCAATATTAGGAAAACTATCAGCATAATTGATCATATCAACCCCAAAACTAACAGAAACCACATGATCCTCTCAATAGATGCAGAAAAAGCTTTTGACAAAATACAGCGCCCATTCCTATTAAGAACACTAGAGAGCATAGGAATAAATGGAGTCTTCCTTAAAATAATAAATAGCATCTACCTAAAACCTTCAGCAACCATCATATATAATGGAGACAAGCTAGAAGCATTTCCAATAAGTTTTGGGGTGAAACAAGGATGTCCATCATCACCACTGTTGTTCAATATCGTACTGGAAACATTAGCTTTAGCAATAAGAGAAGAAAAAATTGAAAGTATTAGAATAGGCAAAGAAACAAAGCTATCACTCTTTGCAGATGACATGATGATATACTTAGAGAATCCTAGAGAATCAAGTAAAAAGCTACTTTAAATAATAAACAATTTTATCAAAGTTGCAGGCTATAAAATAAACCCACATAAATCATTGGCATTTCTATATATTACCAAGAGAGCCCAGCAGCAAGAGATAGAAAGAAAAATCCCATTTAAACTTACTGTAGACATTACAAAATATTTAGGAGTCTACCTCCCAAAATAAACCCAGAAACTCTATGAACACAATTACAAAACACTTTTCACACAAATAAAGTCAGATTTAAATAAATGGAAAAACATCAGTTGCTCATGGGTAAGCCAAGCTAATATAATAAAAATGACAATCCTACCTAAGTTAATTTACTTATTCGGTGCCATAGCAATCAAACTACCAAAAAATTATTTTTTAGAGTTAGAAAAAATAATAACAAGATTCATTTGGAAGAACAAAAGGTCCAGAATATCAAAGGAACTAATGAAAAGAAATGCAGGGGAAGGTGGCCTAGCAATTCCAGATCTTAAATTGTATTATAAAGCAGCAGTCATCAAAACTGCTTGGTACTGGCTAGCAAATAGAATGGTGGATCAGTGGAATAGGTTAAATATGCAGGACACAGTAGTCAATGACTATAGTAATGTATTATTTGATAAACCCAAAGACCCCAGCTTCTGGGATAAGAACCACTCTTTGAAAAAAAAAACTACTGGGAAAACTGGAAAAGAGTGTGGCAGAAACTAGGCATAGACCAAAATCTCATACCATATACCAAAATAAAGTCAAAATGGGTTCATGATTTAGATATAAAGACTGATACTGTAAGCAAACTAGGAGAGCAAGGAATAGTTTACCTATCAGATTTATGGAGAACAGAAGAATCCATGACCAAACAGGAGATAGAGAACAGTACAAAAAGCAAAATGTGTAACTTTGATTACATTAAACTGAAAAGATTTTGCACAAACAAAGCCAATGCAACCCAGATTAGAAGGAAAGTAGAAAATTGAGAAAGAATTTTTACAATCAGTATCTCTGATAAGGACCTCATTTCTAAAATATATAGAGAATTAAGTCAAATTTATAAGAATACAAGTCATTCTTCAATTGATGAATGGTCAAAGAATATGAAAAGGTAGTTCTCAGATGAAGAAATTAAAGTTATCAACAGTCATATGAAAAAATGCTGTAAATCATTATTGATTAGAGAAATGCAAATCAAAACAACTCTGAGGTACCACATCACACCTATCAGATAGGCCAAGATGAGAAAACAAGAAAATGATAAATGTTGGAGAAGATATGGGAAAATTGGAACACTAATGCATTGTTGGTGGAGTTGTGAAATGATCCAACCATTCTGGAGAGCAATTTGGAACTATGCCCAAAGGGCTATAAAGATGTGCATGCTCTTTGACCCAGGAATAGCACTTATAAGGCTGTATTACAAAGAGATCATACAAATGGGAAAAGGGCCACATCTACAAAAATATTTACGGCAGCCCTTTTTGTGATGGCAAAGAATTGGAAATTGAGAGGATGCCCATCAATTGGGGAATGGCTGAGCAAGTTGGTGGTATATGAATGTAACGGAATACTATTGTGCTATAAGAAATGATGAACAGGCTGACTTCAGAAAAACCTGGAAAGACTTATATGGTCTGATGCTGAGTGAAATGAGCAACACCAGGAGAACATTGTACACAATAACAGCCACAGTGTGTGATGACTAATATTGATAAAATTAACCCTACAAGGATCTAAGACATCTCCAAAGGCCTTGTGATGGAAAATGCTATCCACATCCAAAGAAAGAACTGTGGAATTTGAATGCAGAGCGAAGCATATTATTTGCTATTTTTTTTCTTCAGTTGAGTTTTGTTTCCTCTTTCTAGTGATTCCTCCTATTGGTTCTAATTCTTATTTACAACATCACTAATGTGAAAATATGTTTAATAGGAATGTATGTGTATAGCCTATATCAGACTGTGTGCTGTCTTGGGGAGGGTGGTGGGGAGGGGGAGGAGAAAAAAATTTAAACTCAAAAGCATATGGAAGTGATTGTTGATCAATCAGATAAATTAATTTAAAAAATGAAAATGAAATAATTAAAGAAATTCTTTGGTTTTGTACTGGAATGATTTGTCATTTCCTTTCTCTGGCTCATTTTACAGATGAGGAAACTGAGACAAACAGTATTAAGTGACTTGCTCAAGGTCACAAAACTACTAAGTGTCTGAGGCCAGATTTGTACTCAGGAAGATGAGTCTTCCTGACTCCAGGCCTGGTACTCTATCTACTGTGCCACCTAGCTGCCCAAAAAGCTGCCTAGGCATGACAAGCCTGTGATGTTCAGATATTAGAAGTATAATTAACTCCATTTTACATGATGAGGAAACTGAGACTCAGATCAAGTAACCTGCCCAGGATCATAGAAGCTAGCATCCTCTTCTTACCTTGTATCTCTTAGGTCCTAAGAGCCACTTCCTACATTATGCCATTCCTGATCCCCAAAGTTTTGGTCCGCCCTCTGTAAGTAAATGTGATATAAATTGGAGTTGGGGAGTCCCTAGCTGCTGAAAGGATCCAGAAGGACCTAACATAAGAGGTGGCACTTGAGCTGAGCTGTGAAAGAAGCCTGGAATTCCAAGAAGCAGAGGGGAGGAAGGCGATCATTGCAGACATGGTAGCCAGGCAGCAGCACAAAGGTACAGAGAGAGGCGAGATGGAGTATTGTGCGAGACAAGCCCAAAGGAAGCCAATACCACTGGAGCATAGATTTCAGAAGAAATATGTAAGCAGATTGCAAAAACTGAAAAGGGTCGAGTTGTGAAGAGTTTTAAATGCTACACAGAAAAGTTATTATTTGACCCTAGAGGTAAGAGGGAGCCACTGAAGATTATTGAATAATGTGGTAGCAGGGGTAGGCCCGTGCTTTAGGAAAATCACTTTGGCAGCTGTATATGGAGAATAGATTGTAGATTATATATGGAGAATGGAGAGCAGGGAATTGAGGCAGGGAATCCACTTTGAAGGCTATCACAATAGTAAAGAGGATTCAAAGTAGTGTGGTGCCCAGACAATTGGTGAAAAGGGAACATTTCTGCCCCTGAGCTAGGACTTGAACCCAGGACTTTTGAGAGCAGAACCTCCTACCTTATTTTGCATATTGGAATCCTTGAAGGACCAGTTTAAATCCGAGATCCTCCCTTGAAACCTCCCTTTGCTATTCCACTCTCTTCTCTTCCCTTTCTGAAGTCTTTCTGCAATTTCTGTCTGCCCTACAGCATCAGCATGTAGCAAAAACACCAAACTTAGAGTTTGGAGATTCAGATTCACCTTGCAGTTTATGAGACTAACTAGCTATGTGTCCTTAGCCAAGTCATTTCATTTGTCTGAGTCTCAATTACTCTCCGTAAGACAAGAGTAATGTAACTTTAACTATTCACCTCACAATGTTATGAAAAGACTGCTTTGTAAATGTGAGAGCACCATGGAAATATAAGCTATTATTACTACTATCCTTTGGGTGTTTGGCATAAACTGCCTATTTTGGTTAGTTAACTTTTCTGTAGCTCCATGTCATTTCTCCTCAATTTGCTTGTGTGCTCCTTAAGTGCCAGGGTCAGCCTACCACAGTATTTAGCACTTAGTAGGTGCTTAGTACATATTATGTTGTTCAAACGCCTTACTCTTGGGAATCACATCCCTCCAATACTCACCAACTTGTCTCTTTGGACTAGAACCTTTCTCAGCTCAGTCCTTTTTCTTCCTTTTAGCAATTCATGATCATTTTGATCTGAGATTAATAAAACAAGTCCCTTACAGTAACCCAGTGAGGTAGGTAGTATGAGAATTCTTATTTTCCTTTTCTAGATGAAGACTTTGAGGCTTAGAAAAATGAGGTGACTTGTCAAAGGTCACAAGGCTACTGCCAACTATTGCTTTTAGGCCAAGATCAATAACCCTCCACCTCCTCCCTAAAAAGGTGCCCACAAGTAGAGTAATAACCATGATAAATATAATTGGAAAGGCTGAAATTTCTGTTTCATTTTAAAATTTGAAAGGTGCTTGAGTATCACTCAGTAATATACCCTAATCATTTTTGCCTTGATAGCCTTCCTTTGAAAAGCAACTGCAATATTAAGCAAGAAACATGGTTCCCGTGTGTCCGAAGCCTCAGCTTTTCATGAGACCTTTCATTACACTGATCTATTTGTGCCTTTAAAACTGCCTAAGCATATTTACACGATAGACTAGAACATTCCCCAAGCAGCTGCCTGGCACTGCTGCTATATGGTTAATGAACATTTCACAGAGGAGTTAGAAGCTAAGAGCTGGTAACGGGGAGCTTTCAGATTCCCTCCTGATGGAAGGTGATGGGCTGGGCTCCCCTGATTCAGAAAATTGTTTTGAAACCACCTGTAAGTGGAATATTCTTTAAAGTCTTCTTATTCTCTGATAGAATTAGAAAGAAATCTGAAAGACAGAAAGTGACTTGGGAGCAGCCTTTGACCCCCACAATGCCTTCTATGTATCCTCACCATCTGTTTAGAACGGTTACCAAGCCCTCAGTATTGTAAAATAGCACATTGCAAGAGCACTAAATTTGGAATCGGGAAACCTCAATTTGAATATGGGTTCTGTGGCTTTAAGCAAATTATTTTCCCTCTTTGCGGCCCGATTATCTTATTTACAAAATTAGAATTTTGAACTGGCCAATCTATAAAGTCCTTTTCATCTCTAAATCCATTGCTCACAGGATTATAGATGTAGCACCGGAAAGGAGTTCAAGGCTATTTGTTCCAATTCCCTCCTGTAACAAAAAAGGAAACTGAGGCCCAAATTGACTAAGTGACTAAAGTCACAGAGATAGTAAATATCAAATCTGAATTTGACTCAAGTTGTCTGATTCCAGAGTCATAACCCTTTCCCACAGTACCATCCTGCCTACCAATCCTATCTCAATGTTACTGGAAAAGATTAACATGGGAGGAGGGAGAATGGGCGGTGAAAGCGGGGCAGTCCTTTTGTGGTCACAGTCAGAATCAGCTGTCTTGGGCTCAGCTACGTTGTCACTTTGAATATGAAACTTAAGTAGAATATGCCACTGCTTCTCTTCTTCATATCAGTAGACCTCAAAACATCTCTTCTTGACCCAGGCGCACTATAACCCTAAAACATTTAACATTCTTTCTAATCTGTTTGCCACTAGTCTGCCATACCTTGTTATTGGAGTGGATTATGGGCCAGGGTGGGGGTGGATGGAGGGAGAAGGGAGTATCAGGAGACTTGGTTCTACCATTCATTCACTGTGGAACCTGGGATATTACATACCTCTCTTTCTGAATCTCCATTTTCTCATCTGTAAATTTAATGGGCTTAAAGATTCCTAACTGTCTTCCATGCCTAATATTCTATGTGCTAAATCCTGACATTCTAGTTATGACATTCTATGTTTTAAAGCTTTTACATTTTGACATTCTATGATCTGAGGTTCCTTCTAACAATTTAATTTTATAATTCTATGAAAACTGGACATAGGCCTCCAATCTTGGTTTTATTAGTGCATTTCTTCTTTGTCTTAACCCAATGTAGAGCAAGCATGCATGTGCACACACACACACACACACACACACACACACACACACACGTATACATTCTGTACTGTATTTGAATAATACTGTCATTCACATGGCACATTATACTTTTCAAATACACTTTAATTTGATTCTTATTACAATCCTTTGAGGTAGACTAGACAGATACTATTATCTCCATTTTACATATTACAAACAAGAAAACTAAGACCTAGACAGACTGAGTAATAGCTCCAAGGTAATATTGCTAGCATGTAATAGAGCTAAGGACCTCAAACTCTTCTCCAATATATGACGTAGTAAAAACATAGTAAAGAGGGGAAATCATAGATTTGGAGACAGAAGGAACCTTAAGATCATATATCATAACCTCCATCTTACAGGAAAAAAGAAATCAAGGCCTAAGGAATTGAAATAACTTGCTTAATATGATGATTAGAAATTTGGGATTTGAATTCAGGCCATGCTGATTCCAAATTCAGCGTTCTCTTGGGGATCATTTGTTTCCTTAAATACTTCTATCATTTGAGGTAGTGAAGAAAGGAGAAGAGCCAGCCGTGGACATATCTGTGTCAGTGTGTTTCTCGTTAGAAAGGCAGCTATAATCTTCTGCAGAGTCCTTGGCACCAAAGAATGCATCTCAAAGCCATGATTTGCCATGGAACTCTGTCACCAGGGCTGCTCATCTCTCTCCCTGAAGGACTGCACAGCCAGGAGCCGGAGTGGCTCCTCAGTTCATCAGGCGTAGAGAAAAAAGAAAAAAAGGAACAGAGAGGAGACAAGTCACTTATTTACTTCAGAGTTGCCAGGCAGTCTGATGAACATCTAAAACACATGTATTTCCTGTTAGTGTCTCTATGCAGGCTAGCACTGTCAAGACACAGTCCCCATCCACTTAATTCTTCTGGTCTTTTGTTACCTATTCCCCAGGGGAAAAAGAAAAAGAAGGTTAGACTATGAATCAGAAAACCTGGATGTGAGTTCCAGCAGTGCAATTAGCTAGCCACGTGACCTTGGGGAAATCAATGCCCTTCTCTGGACCTCAATTTTCTTTTCTATAAAATGGAGGTGAGGTTTATCTAGAGACTAGAGAAGATTCTGTCCACCTCTGAACTGTGATTCTAGAAGGATCAGGAAGTTGTCCGAGACAAAATCAGGCTCTAGAAGGCAATTGTCCAAACACATTTGCATTGGCAAAGATGACATGAAACAGCACTGGTGGGGGAGAGGTTTGGGAGGGGGTAACATTCTCACTATAATTGACCAAGGACAGTGGCCAGACCAAGGAGAATTGGAATCCCATGATTAGGCTGGGGTAAAGATAGAAGATTTTCATAAGGATTGGGGTGTTGAGTTCAGGAGGAGGTAATGAGCAAGATGAGGGGATATTATGAAGTAGATGAAGCTTCTTGTCTTTCTTCTCACACATCTCTAACAGCCTCCTGCTTTTATAGAGCCATCCTTCCTGACCTTCCCACTCAAACAAATCACTATTTTAAAAATATTACTTTCTACATAAATTTGAGCATAAAAACACAGATAAGCAAATAAACTGAGGAATAAAAACTCATAAAATAATGTGTTCTAAGCCATTAATAATTTGCTAATGATAGGAAGAGAGAATGGACTGGTAACATGACAAGGACAAAGGATGACAGGACACTCTACTGGCATCCCTATGTTGTCAGGAAAAACTGAAGATGGCTTCGAGGATGGTGGACCCACTGTGGCGAACTTTTGTGAGAACATGGACAAGAATTTTATGGGATGGAAAGTCATGAGAGGGAGGAAAGAGAAAAAGCATTTATTAAGCACATATTACGTGCCTGGTGTGATGCTAAGCACTTTACAAGTATTATTTCATTTGGTACTCACAACAGCCATGTGAAGTAGGTGATATTATGACCCCCATATTAATGCCAAGGAAACTGAGGCAGATAGAGGTTAAGTGACTTGTTTAGAGTCAAATGGCTAGTAAGTACCTGAGGTCAAGATTTGAACCACAGGTCTTCTTACACATCCAGGGCTCTATCCAGTGTGATTCCTAGCAGCTATGGATAAGTTTTCATCTGCATTTTTTGAGGAAACTCTGGAAACCATGAAATCACAGATCCATTTGAGTAGTTAAGTGCATGCATATTCGTGTACATGCATGTTATATATGCATACATACATATACACTACATGTGATGGACTGGTTAGTGATATCTTTGCAGTAAAGAAGGTCTGGTTTCAAATCCTGCCTCTGACCCATGCTGACTGTACACCCCAGAGAAAATCATTTAATTTCTCAGTGGCTCAAGCCATTCTCTGACTGTAAATTGTAGAGAAGATACTGATTTGCTTTGGTAGAAGTTGTACCCTTACCCAGAGCTTCTTTGACTGGTGAAATTAGAGGTCTGCTAAAAAAAAAAAAGATACCTGTATGTCTATATCTATAAAATGTACTTTTAAAAAATTTTGGTGAGGCATTTTAGGGTTAAGTGACTTGCTTGCCCAGAGTCACACAGCTAGGGAGTATTATGTGTCTGAGGCTGCATTTGAACTCAGGTCCTCCTGACTCCAGGGCCAGTGTTCTAACCACTGCACTGCCTAGCTGCCTCTATACATACATACTTCGACAAAATAATAGCAATGACATCTTAATTGTTTCTCTGTCTCCCTCTAATCTAATCTCTTTTTGAACCCTGTTACTAATTACATATGGTGGCTAGGTGGCGCAGTGGATAGAGTGCTAGACCGGGAGTCAAGAAGACTTCTCTTCCTGAGTTCATATCAAGCCTCAACACTTACTAGCAGTGTTACCCTGGGCAAGTCACTTAATGTTTTTGCCTCAGTTTCCTTATCTGTCAAATGAACTGGAGAAGGAAATGGTAAACCACTACCATGTTTTTGCCAAGAAAACCCCAAATGGAGTCAATAATAGTCAGACACAACTGAAATGACTGAATAACAACAACAACCACCAATTATATGTAGCATACCAGAGACAGGAAGACCTGGGTACAAGTCTGTACCTCTAGCATATGCTGGCTGTTTAAACATTGTTGAATTGCTTAACCTCTCATTGTCCCAGGAAACTCCCTAAGACTCTAAGTTACGAGTTGCCAGTCTACATCCATGAGGAAGCTTCTCTCTGGATCTTCCCCCACCTATTAAAAAAAAATCCAGTTTTGCAACTATTTTTACTTCTAAATAATCGTCATTGGTGAGTTGTTCTCATTTTTCTTCTTTTGCTGTGATCACTGGTTTCATAATCATCTCAAGCTTTTTGGAGTCCTGTACCCAGATCTGATCTCTGTCCTTTTTCTCTGACAGCATCTGGGCCCAGATATATGTTCCTTGAAAACAGCTATTGTGTGTTTTTAAAAATACATATTTTCTTAAATGTGCACAGTGTATTGTGCACAGTAGGTATTTAATGCTTGTAAATGTTATATCTGATCAAATACTTCCCACCGAGGTATAATGACTAATATGGCTTAATGTGTTGCTTCTTTCAGAGTAATTTTCATTTAGTGGGGGGAGAAGTCAACAACTCTTCCTAGAGGGAAGACCTTCTCAAATTGGAATTTCAGGCTTCAGTGAATTAGTAGATACCAAAGATTTTTGTTCAAGAGACAGAGCAGAGGGCAGTTAAAGCCCAACTCCCCTAACTGCATTGTGCATGGGGCCTCAATTTGTATGTACAAGGCAGTAAAGAGGACTCTGGATTTGGAGCCCAAAGACCTACATCAACAGTCCACACACTATGGCAGCCCCAGTCTGCGGCCTGTTTTTATATGGCCTCGAACTAAGAATGGTTTTTAACATTTTAAATAAAGTTTTATCATACTTTAAAATGTAAAAAAAAAAATTCTTAGCTCCCTGGCTGCATGAAAATGTGGAGTGGCCAGTCCTGATCCATAGTTTGCTGACCTCTGACCTAGATCAACATCTTAAATCTGCTTCTTGTTTCAATTTAAAGCTTAAACTCCTTGAAGTCAGGAATTATTTTACTTTTTTCTTTGTATCCCCAATACTTAGTGCAGATATATAGTAAGCATTTGCAGCTCTAGGTGGTACAGATTTAGAAACTTGCTTGACTTGGAGTCAAAAAGACCCAAGTTTGAATCTTTCTTCAGACTTTAATAGTAACCAAATAAGTTACTTAACCTCTATCTTCATTAATTTCCTCTTCTGTAAAATGGAGTTGATAGTAATAGCACCTTCCTTGCAGGGTTGATAAAATAAATATGTGTGCAGTGCTTAAAGCATTATATAAATGCTGTTATTACTACCGATTGGTTGATTTATAGTCTTGGGTAAGTCACCTCTTTTCTCTGGACTGCAGCTTCTTCTTCTGTAATGTGACAGGCTTTAACTACGGAATCTCTCAGGCTCTTTTCAGCTCTAAATCTAACGTCCTTATTGCTACCGATACCTGTTTCCAAAGACAAAACCAGCCCTTTTTTAGTATTGGTTCGTGGACCTAATGATATCTCTATTTCAGCTCAAAGTTGGCTGAAGGAAGGCAGAGGCTTCTTTGAGAAGTCTGAGATAGGAAGGAGAGTTTGTGGGCTTCTGTCTCTGGTGTCTGAGATGCCAAGATCTCTGCCTTTGGTTACCTCCATGGTCTTGGAAAAAAAGAAAACACGTGCCACATCCCCAACTGTACACTACATACATACATACATACACACACATACACAGAACATACACTGCCTCTTCAACTTCTCTACCCTTAGATATGATAAAGAGTCAGAGAGACCTTATACAAAAGCAGGACTCAGGACCCCAGTTATCACCTTGCTTGTATTAACTTGCTTTTTGGCATACACTTAGGATCAAAGGGCCATATATTTACAGATGGTTGGGTGAAGAAACTGAGGAAGAGAGACTAAATGACTTGCATAGAGTCACCCCGCTAATAAATGTTAAAGGTGAGATTTGAACCTTGGTATTCCTGACTCCTCCAATGGTGTTGTAATCTCACTGCACTTTTGTCTATCCCTGTAAAGTATTATCAGCATGTGTGATAAAATTGGAAGCATCCCAGCAACCAAACCTAGAAGCCTATCTTTGCTGCAAGCTGTGGTTAAAAGCCAGGTTCCATTTCCCATGAAAGGTCCACTATACTCTATGCTCCTTGTCTCTTGTGAGCTTGGGTCTACTCATCCGTTCCACCAATAATTAAAACTCTGTCCCTGATAACTCAGTGATCATGGTCCAAGTTTGGGATATTTCTAAAAGTTACCACAATACATTTTCAATTCAGTTAGTGTCCCAGTTAGCTATTCAGGGAAGGTGATGCTACGTAACTCTCCAAAAGGACTTCTGAGAATTTCAATGACATTTGGTGTCTGCATTGCAATTGCAGAGAGAAAGAGATTCCTGGATTTGCTTTTGATGATTTCTGGTTCAGTACCCTGCAGACACAGACAATAGTGCCTAAGTCAGTACTCTCCCGATCTTTATACATTCACTACAGCCATATACTTTGAAAAGTACAATGATGTAATGAAAAGAGTTCTAGACTTCGAGTAGGGAAATCTGCACTTAAATTTAATCCTTGCCATTTACCAGCTCTGTGATCATAGACAAGACAGTTTACCTCTCTGATCCTAAATTTCCCCATCTCTAAAATGGAAATAACAATTCTTGTACTACGTACCTTACCATGTCCTTGAGAAAAAGAGCTATAACTAGCACAGGGCTAATATAACTTGCTCTAAGGCACCAATGAAGAGAGAAGAAAATGTGATTCTTCCCAGGGGGGCTCTGCACTTTGTGATTCTCTGTTACCTACACTTTTCCTCCCGTTCATGTTTCCATATATATGGTGACCTTGTCATAGTGACATCTTAGGCCACCCCTACCTTCAGGCAAAGATTGGACTACTTTCTCTTCTGGACATACTCAAGGTTCAATTGCACCTGCTACCCTGTCTCCTTATCCCCCATCTCTACCCTCTTGCCTAGACTCTTTCTTTTTCACTGCCTATCCAGTTTCCCCTTTAGTCTTATGTTGCTCCATCATAATGTAAAAATTGCCATAGAATCTCAAAGTTAAAGGGGACCCTAGAGACTATTAAGCCCATTCTCAATGTTACCACGAATCCCGTCTACACACTGTCCCTGTAAAAAACTCATCTTATCTTTCCTTGCAGTCTTTCAGTGAAGAGGGACCCACTACCTTCTAAGGCAGCCCAATCCATTCTGGCAAAGCTCCAAGTGTTATGAACCCTTTCCTACAGCAAGCCTTAATCTTGGTCTCTACACCTCCTACCCAGGGTTCTTGGTTCTGTTCTTTGGGGACATGAATAGCTAGAATCTCTCTGCTATGAATTCGTGGTCCCCATAACAGCCCTTCAAATACTTGAAGACAGTTATCTCTCTGGCTTTGCCATTTTATTAATAGTGTGACCTTGGGCAAATCATTTTGCCTCTCTGAGGTAGAGTTTCCTCATCTGTAAAATGAGACTAAGTGGTAGAGGAAAAAGTAGTTGGAGGACTTGGGTTAAAATTGCAGCTCTTCCTCTTACTAACTGTGACCTTAGGTAAGTCACCACTCCCCCTTCTCCCACTCCCTCACAAAAGTACATAATAGAAATTTAAGAGCTATAATAATAGGAGTTCTTACTTTTATTATTTGTTTAGTTTTTACTATGTTGAAAATCTGTTGTTTTCAACCTGCTGTTCTGCCTCCTCCTCCCTTTCCACATCTTATTATTCCAGTGTCCCTAAGGACAGGCTTTTCTTCTACAGCTACTTGCATCACCAGAAATACCAGCTTTTATTCTTAATTTATTACCTATTACTTGTTGAGAGAGAGAGAGAGAGAGAGAGAGAGAGATCACAGATTTCTCTGGAACATAGATCTCTTGCCCTCTCCTGCCTTTCTCTTCCTCAGGGTTCAAAGTTTGCCCCAAGGAAGTAGGAGGAACTTAAGGCAGGTGGAAGCTTCCTTAGATTGCCATAGTAACCATTTTAATTCACTTTTGAAGTTCTTAGCTGATGTGGAATTTAGTTTGCATAAAGTTACTACTAATAATTTGAAATTTTTCCTATCTACAAGTCTCATCTTATGGGATTTGTCTTCTTCCCAGGCCCCATTACTCATATTTTAAAAGTCTTTATTGCCCTATAATATTGGATATTTTACCATTAACAGAGGGGCAGCTAGGTGGCACAGTGGATAGAGTACCAGTCTTGGAGTCAAGAGGACCTGAGTTCAAATGTGGCTTCAGACACTGACTAACTGTGCAACCCTAGGCAAGTCACTTTACCCTGTTTGCCTCAGTTTCCTCATCTATAAAATGAACTGGAGAAGGAAATGACAAACCACTCTAGTATCTTTGCCCAGACAACCCCCCCCCCAATTAAAAGTGGTCACAAAGAATCAGTCATGAATGAACATGACTGAAAAACAACAAAACAATTAGTCAGATTCAACATCTACTCCTACCTCCACATCTCAATAAATTTCTTTCAACCCATTCTTCCTAGTTGGTATGATAACCAAAAGAACATGGACTCTAGAACAGAGGACATGGGTTAAGATCATACCTCTGAAGCCTATTACCTGTATAACTTTGGGCAAATCATTTAATCTCTTAATGTCCCAGCTTCCTTATCTGTAAAATTAGAGGCTTGACCCTTTCCAGTTGTAGCCTTCTATGACTTGGACTATTGAAGATGTTACTTGTCTGAGTTAGATCTTCACAGACCCACTAGTTTAAGATGAAGACATTAAGGAATATAGAGGTCACACCAACGTCAAAAAGGAAGTAAGTGGCAGAGTTAGGATTTGAACACAGGTCCATCCCTTCTTCCACTGCTAATTTTACGCATATCCAAAGTAGAAATCACTTCCACCATACCCCCATCAAGTATGCATATAGCCTGTGATAAAATATCCCTGGTTATAAGGAGCTCGCTATAGCATGTGGCAATCCTCTTCATCACTAGACAGCACTAATTGTTAAGAAAGTCTCTCGTCAAGACTCCAGCATTTCTGCATTATCTGTTGTTATGGATTACCTTAACCAGCTCTCTTTTTCATTCATGTCTATGAAAAGAAAGTTGATGGTGGACCATTATTTTTTAAAGGTCCCCTTTTCTGTAATGAGTCTTGCTTAAATAGGTCAACCTCTACGTGGAGGCAAAGGCATAAAAATAGCTATCCCTAGACATTTAACAATAGATATGAGTATATTTATAGAGACAGATTTTTTTGCATTTCTGTGTTTGTTAGACATTTATCCCATCCTAATCATTCACCCAGTTAAATGGGGCTTCATCTGATTATGCTCTGTAGATACCCCAGTACACTGAAGGGTGGTTCCGTGGCAACAAGAAACAAATACAGGTCACATCTAATTCTGTAACAAAGGCTGAGTACAGTGCCATTTTATTTCTGGGAAACAAACAGTCAACCAAAGATGATTTTGGTACTAACCTCTTCATCTTCAAATCATCAGATTTCAGAGCAAAAAAAATGATGTTGAAACAATGAAAATAGAATTTGAGAAGTAGATGGGATGTTAGAACACAATATAGAGTGTACCAGAAAAGATCTTCAAGCTCATCAAGTCTGGCCCCCTCCTCTCATAGAGGAAGCAAGTGAGGCTTGTTTTGTTTTGCCAGCTTCACAATACATACTGTAGCAGGGTGACCTTAAGCCAGTCACCTCTCAGAACCTCATTATCCTCATCTCTCCAAAGGCAATGACAATACCTGCCCCAATGAACATCATAAAGTGCTCTGGAGCATCAGAATTAAATGCTTAATGTTGAAAAGTAAAAAGCATTGTGAAAAGCCAAACATAAGAAGATATTAGAATTAGTGGAAGAAACCTAAGAGATCATGAGGAAATAAATCACTAGTTCAGGAGTTGCAGGACCTGGCCTCATTTCCTGCCTCTAAATGTATGCTCCCTGCAGGACTTAATCTCATTTAAAAAAAAAGAAATTCTCATTTGTACAAAACAAGGGGGTGGTTCCCTTAGCTTCTGAGATCTTTTCCAGATCTATGATCTCTTAGATACTTTCATTTTACAGTTGAGGAAGTTGAGACCCAGAGAGGTAAAGAAGTAAAGGGCATAGCAAGGTATTTTTTTCAATTTTTGCGATTATTTTAAAGGTTCTCCAGGAAGTCATGGGTCAGAACTCAGTTTAACTATTTGACTGAAAAAAGGAAGTAGGTCTGTCTATAATTTCAGATAGTGTGAACCCTGTCTTTTGTCCCCACATTCTAGTTAGGCCAACCCAAATCAAACATTGAATGACTGAGGTTATTTGTAATGACACCAGGCTGAAGCTTATGCTGCAGATGGGGCCCTGCTCAGCAGGTGGAGGTGGGGCATAGGTGATCCCTTTATGCCCTCCCAAAGACCTTCTGCCTCCTAGTTCCAGTGATCTTTGTGGGACCCACTGAGCGTCCTTTGGTTGTGGCCGGGAGCACAGTCTGTACACTCTGACTCTGGATGCGCTGTTCACACAGGCTGGGGAATGGGAGTGGGAATGAGTGGTGAGAAGGACATTACTTGGGAGAATATGCATGTTCACAGCTCAGAGGATTAAAGGCCCATGTTCTTATCACCACTGAACAGAGTATTATAAATCCAGTCTTAGAATACCAAATCCCCTTGTGGCTCGGCCATTGTTTGGGAATATTAAAAAGCCCTGAGACAGAAATAATCAGTTTCCGAATGACACATTGTCAAATAAAACATTTCTCATATTATCCTTTTCTCTTCTTTCCCTGGCTCCTTCTCCCGTGCCTGGATAATTTAACATGAAAAATATATTTAAATGAGGCTGAGTTGAATGGCTTTCTAAGTTTGACTCTTCTGAAGGAGCTCAGTGGGGTTTTGTGTGTGTGTGTGTGTGTGTGTGTGTGTGTGTGCGCGCATGTGCGTGTGTGTTTGCATATTGTCTATGTATGGATTAAAGAAGCACGCTGTAGTTTGTGGGAGCATAGATTTATAACTGGAAGAAACGTGAGAGATGATCTAGTCCAGCCCCTTATTAAATTGAAGTCCAGAGAGGTTGGAGTATTGACTAAGGTCACACAGTAGCTATTATAGTAGGGGCAGAGCTGGAGTGATGATCCAGGTCCATTGAATCCAAATCACTCTTTCCACCGCATCTTTATTTTCTGCTCCTTACTTTTCCAGTATGCTACCTTCCTGCCATGGGGTACCACCATAGGTTGGGGGGGGGGGGTTGGAGATAGCTTGGAGAGGCAAAGGAACCGAAGACAAATGTCTTTATTCTCTACTAATGCAGATCATAGTAATAACCCTCATTTATATAGCTTTTCAATCAATCAACAGATACTGATTAATCACGTACTGTGTGCCAACCAACCTCTTACAGAATCAGCACCTTCACTTAAGGAGCTTACATTCTATTTGGGGAAACAACATGCACATATATAGGCATATATGAAATAAATACTTGGTAATTTTTTTTAAGGAACAGCACTAGGAGTTGGTATATCAGAGTACACTTTATTTAGAAAGTAGAACCTAAGCTGTGTTAGAAGAAACTGGGCATGATAAGGGGCAGAGATGAGGAGGGAGAACATTTCAAGCATGGGTACTTGCATATATTATGTCTTGATCATCACAAAAACCCAGTGAAGTACTTTATGTAAGCTTTATCACCCCCATTGTACAGATAAGGAAACTGAGGATCAGGGATGTTGTCTAACAAAATTGTCTAATGTCAAACAAACAGGAGCTGTAAATCAGGGAGTTGAACCCAGGACCTCTGACCCAAAATGCAGTGTTCCATTACACTTTGCAGAAAGAAGAAGAATGTATAAGAGTCCTCTTTTTCCTCTGGGGTAGTTAGTCTACCTGTCATCTCTGTGGCTTTGAACCAAAGGCATCCTTATATATGAAATTAGGAGCTTCTGGTTCGTAAAAAGTTGGCTGGGAGGAGGAAACAATGTGGAGAGTAAGGTTGTGTTGGGTGTTGTGTTTGTTCATTTTGGAAGAGGACCATGACATTGGGAGATGATGCCATGACTTGCAATTGACTTTGTTTTGAGTGGGGGAGGGCTGTGCAAGGTTACCAGCCTCACTTTCTCCTCCACAGCCACCTGGGTCTAGTGGCCAGTTAATCATCAGATGACTGGAGAATGCTTAGGATGCAAAGGGAGACCCTGACCCTTTTAAGCTACTCCACCTCTATCTGCTGCATAAGCTTCAGGCTGGTGTCATTACTTTTCAGGTTCTCTCTTTGAGTGAGGCTATGCCTATTCAGTGA
This sequence comes from Phascolarctos cinereus, assembly GCF_003287225.1. Taxonomy (NCBI): domain Eukaryota; kingdom Metazoa; phylum Chordata; class Mammalia; order Diprotodontia; family Phascolarctidae; genus Phascolarctos; species Phascolarctos cinereus. The sequence continues at coordinate 309,048,243 of NW_027555625.1, forward strand.
ATAGGCCTCTTTAAGACTGAGTCAAAGGAAGGCCCCTTTAATTAAAAAAAAAAATCAAACTGGGAGGGGAAGACCCTCTGGGTTGCTGGCCAAAAGAGAAACAGTTACTATTTTACATTCATTCTGAGCCTAGAGGATCCAAAAAATAACCATTAGGTGGTGCTTAGGCAGGGACCTATCTATGAGGTCCAGAGTGAATTGGGTTTAAGGCTTGAAATCTTTGAGAGAAATGTAGTCAGTAAACCCCAAGTTAAGTAGGCAGCTTCTGCCGTCAAAATTTGCCTTCCTTTGGAAAGAACACCCTCAGGTAAGGGGAGGGGAAGAAAGGGGAGGGGAGGGAAAGGGAGGAGGGGGAGGAGAGAGGAATGGAGTAGAGAAGAGGGGAGGGGAGGAGCCAGTTTGGTTAAAGTTGGTAACTGACACTTGACCCAGGCATTTTACACATCAGGAAACTAAGACCCAGGGAGGTAGATGGATTTGTTCCTGGTTGCATAGACAGGAAGCAGCAGTGCTACATGTGAACCCCAGTTTCTGTCTCAAAATCCAGTGTTTTTCCCCCACTGTATCAAGATGTTTCATTGGTGGGAGAAGTTGATACTTTTGTGTCCTCCCTTCCCCCTCTCTGTGAAATGGTTTTTAGAAACGCTCAGATGCAGGAGACAGCTCATGACCTTCAGGCCTGTGCCGTGTGCAATCTCACAGAAATCAAACCCTCTCCATGGGGCCAAATCAAACAGACTAGCATTCTTATTTTTGGAAGCTCCGAAACACTCCACAAACCTCATTTCACAGTAGTCTCCCCCAGGTGTATGCAGCCCAAATTGGCTTTGGCATCAGGTCTTGGAAGGAACCACAGTTGCCTCGGCTCTCTCCCTAGACTCCTCTCTACCTTTGGCCCTTCATTAACTTTACTATGTCAAAGTCAGAGTCTTTCTCTACTAGGTCTCTCCCTCCTCACCGACTCCTTCATTCATCCCCTCACACTGTGCAAGTAACCTGACCTCTCCCTCTATTAATTCCTCCCACACCTCTGCTGTGTTTCAGCTTGCTGGCCCTCTGCTTCTGGAGGCAGACATGAGTAGGAGTAAAAATGCAGGGAGAGGCAATCGTGGGTGGGTGTCTCTGCAGGTGGTTGGTTTAGCCAAGGTAGGGGAAGAACCACAGTTTCTTCTCTTCAGCGCTGAGCTCCTCGCCCACCCTCTTTTAGGAGGATTGGGAGCTGGTCACATGGCAGGGCCCTGGGGACATCCAAATAATTTTCTTTTCGTTCTCTGCTCAGCCGTCTCTCAGATAGCTGAGAATCCAGGACCCATGACAGAACCACCGTGGTCCTGCCACTCTGTGATGATAACTCTGCTGTGAGACAGCCAGATTAAGAGCCCAGAGGGAGCAGGTCTCCGGGACCTCCATTCAAATGCACTGTTATAATGGAACCTTCCTATTTCAGAGCACCAAGTATTCTCCTGGAGGATCTCTGAATTATATAGCAAGAATGAAACATTGCTAGGTGAATTCATTGAGGGCAGAGTGATTGGTCAGGGTCTAGAAAAGCAATAACCCCAGAGTCATAGAATTTTAGAATACCAGAACTGAAAGGGACTTTAGATGCATACTCCTTATGTGACCTTGAACAAGTCACGTAATTATTCTGGGTTTCTATTTTCCGTATTTGGAATGAAAAATTTGACCAAATCAAGGTTTCTTCCAGCTCTAAACCTTATGAAGCTATCTATGCATGAACTCTATGTTACTGAGAGTAGTTCTCAAATTTTTCTTGGTGGTGTTGGTTTTTTCGTTCATATCACAGTATTCTACCATGAGGAATCCTGGTAACTGACTGCTTAAGCTGACCTCACTTTGAGTGATTTGGGAGACTTGTTTGTATAAAATTCCCTCTCAATAACAGCAGCCATTATAGTTGAATTCTTTGAGAGTTCAAGGAATATGAGTGCATATGCAATGTGTAGGATTTATATATTTTATGACTACTATACTAACCATACCGTGTATCCCAGGTAAGTTAAACTTACATTAAACAAAATTATACATTTTCTTTCATCTGCAATAATGTAAGGTCCAAAGTTTTGCAGAACTGCTGCTATAAAGCATTCCCCATAGTCTAGAGTTACATGAGCTGTGATGCAAGACATTAATTGGCAGTCAAAAGCTACACCAGGGGCCAGTTTTAGATTTGGTATCCCCCTTCCTTGTCCAGCTCAATTCTCTCTTTTTTATTATCTCCCTTCCTTAGCCACAGATTTCCCCCAACTCTCAGCCCAAATATCCACTGCAACCATACTCTCTTAGTGTCTCTAATATCTGAGAATGAAACTGATCAATAAATTCATAGAATCCATATTCCATAACAGAATTGGAGCTGGGAGAAACCTTAGAAATAATCTAGTCTAACAACTTATTTTACTGAGGAGGAAACTGAGACCTAGAGAGAAAAATGTGAATTCTTTTTCCTCCCTCAAGCAGTAGTCAGGGTACTTATTTATTTTTTAAGGATAAGAAGAAAGGACAAGGCTTAATATAATGGAATTGGTTAGTAATGGCTAAATTGCAGGACGAATGGCAAATGGGGGCAGGATAGATAAATATTGTTGTGCAGGGGTAGTCTTTTAGAATTTATTAAAAATTTAATGTTTCATTGAAAACTTAATATTGAACATCAACCCAGCCGACTGATTCAGCAGTTATCAAGCATCTTCTACAGGTCAGACCCTGTACGAAACAGTGGAGGTAAAAATAAAGAAATGAAGCAATTCTTGCCCTCGGGGAGATTACATTTGTGTGTGTGTATAGGGGAACCAAACCTGTTTTAAATATGTAGGTTCTAAGTGATTATTTGCAGTGCACAAATATCATACCAATTTTTTAGTCTCCTATTAAATCCCAATCAGGATTCTTTGTTCATTTTTATTCAGTTTTCTTTGCACATGGTTGTGGCTAATGTCTACTCTACTCTTTTGATACTATTTTTTTTTCACTTTGCATTTATTTCATAAAGGCTTTTTGTATTTTTGTATGCTTATATGTTTTATCTTAATGACATTATAGTATTCCGTTACATTAACGTGTTGCAATTTGTTTAACTATTTGCCTACTATTGGACATTTCAGTGTATTCTAGGTTTTTGGCAATTACATATAGTGCTACAATGAAAATCTTTGAAAAGCAGGTTTTTTTCTCCTGATAAAAAGAGCAGTGCTTTCAGCATATTTTTACAACAATGAAAAGATTGGGTCAAAGCATATAAATGCTTTTTTTATAACTTTTGTTGCATATTGACTGGTCATTTTTTGGCATTTGGGAAACAAGCTACTGTATAGAGAACATTGTATTTGGAAATAGAGAACCTGGGTTCAAATCATAGCTCTTCTGTTACTATCAGACTGACCTTGGAAAAGTCATGTCCCCTTCTCTGGGCCTCAGTTTCTTTCTCTAGTAAAGAAGTAAAATGAAGTAATTAATTAATGAAATGACAAATTTTTTTTTAAAAATAGACTAGACGGTACCTAACTTCTTTTCCACCTATAAACTCTGTATTTGGAATTATGTCAAGTAGGCCTTTACCTACGGTCCCTGTGCAGGAAGCCAAATGCAGTCTTACTAAGCAGGCGGTTGTTCCCTTCTCCCAACCCTGGAGCTCCCCGAGCCTTGCCTGGACCCAGAAGTGTTATTTGCCAGGCCTGCATCTGCTCAGCTGAGAAAGAGAAGTGCAGTCACTGCCTCCCTGAGCTCTTCTTCCCATTACTGTCAATTACAGGACCAAATGAGAAAACAGATGAGGCCAAGGAGGGGAGGCGAGGAGGAGGGGGAATCCTAATGAGAGCTGCCATATTGTGCTCATAGAGTTGTTTCCTGTAGCAGACTGGAAGCAAGGGCCAGGGGAAAAGGTATAGCTCATCTCTTTAAAATTCTCCAAACAGGGGTCCCATCCTTGCTTTGCAGCACTCCCCCACCCCTACTTAAGTAGCTACTGGCATCTTTGGGACCAGCTATATAATCCAGCATTGCATTCTCAAGGATTAGTCGAGATCAGGCTTTGGAGGAGTAGGAAACACCTCCTTTTGTTAACTACTCTTCATCAATCCAGTGTTCTGATGACTACAGCCATCTTTCCTAGTTGTGCATTTCACCTGGTGTTTAGAGATGGGCTGGGCACCATTGGTTAAGGTATCTCATGCAGTGGTATCTTGCTTGATGCAAGGGTGATTTTTCTGTGGAAGAAATCAAAAGTCGAGGAAGCCAGGCTCACAGAATTCTCTCCTGAATAGGCAGCCTGAGGAATTGTTTCACCTGGACTTGGAAGTGTTCTTTTTGCTCCACCTCTTCATTTCTCTGACCTTTTTATGGGTTCTCCTCTTCTCCGTTCTCTCCCCTATTTTCCCTCCTTCTTGCTCCTCTCCCTTTTCCCCCTTCCACACACACCGTCTTCCTCACTTATTAGAGTAACAGGATCTCAAAGCTACCTGAGATTTTTGAAGTTATGTAGTATAGCACTTGCTGGGTAAACAAATCCCTTCTGTGACGTCTTGGATGGGAGGGGGCATGGTTTAGTTTAAGGTGCATTGTTTGAGTTCAGGACCTCTTTACGTTTTTCTTTCTGTATCCCCAGTGACTGCACACAATAAGCATTCAATAGATTTTTGTTGAGTAAAGTTGAATTGAATTTAGTTTTAAAAATGGAATAGTTCAGGATATGGAGTCAGATAACCTGAGTAGAAGTTTTTCACTTTGCTACTTCTATCTCTCTATGTCTCCCCCCCATAAGCTCCTTGAGGACAAGGCCTATTTTTGCTCTTTTCTTTGTATTGGCAGTGCCTAGAACAGTGCCTGACACACAATAGAGTTCTTAATTAATGCTTGTTGATTGATTTAACTCTTTAAGCTTCTCAGGGCCTCAGTCATCTTATCTGAAAATTTAAGGCATTGGATTAGAAAATTTCTTCCAAAGTTCTCAAGTTATAAGCCCAGCCGCGAGACTTCATTAATTCTGAGTTGTTCTTCTCCCTCCTGTAGGGTGGCCTGATTGCCCTCCTTTTGCTCTTGCTGGTATTCACTGTGGCCCTATATGCCCAGCGGCGCTGGCACAGAAGACGGCGGGTCCCCCAAAAGAGTGCCAGCACAGAGGCAACCCATGAGATCCACTATATCCCATCAGTGCTCCTGGGACCCCAAGCTCGAGAAAGCTTCCGGAACTCTCGCCTTCAGGCACACAATTCTGTCATAGGCATGCCCATCCGAGAGACGCCCATCCTGGATGACTATGACTATGACTATGAAGAAGAGGAGCAACCCCGGAGGGCCAACCATGTCTCCCGGGAAGATGAATTTGGGAGCCAGGTGACGCGAACTTTAGAGAGCCTTGGTCAGGCCAGTGAGGAGAAGATGGACTTTGAGAAAAAAGGTGAGTCCTTCTTTGACCCTTTCTTTCTGTCTATTGAAGGGAGAACATGTTGTAGTGAAAAGAACATCGGGAATAGAGTAAGGTCTGGGTTTGAGGGCCATCTCATCCGTGTAATATCTGCATGATATTGGCAAATAAGTTTACCACAGTGGGCTTCAGGTTTCTTATCTTTAAAAATTAGATTGGATTAGATGATGTCTACTCACTCAGAGTTTACTTTCTGTGATATTAGATTCCGGTGGACTTTGGCTGAGGAGAACAAAGAGGAGTGTCTGACTTTGGGCAGGGTATATTGGAAGACAGTTATAGCAATGCCAATATTGTGTCTTCACTACTGTTAATATTTTCTTTCTGTCAAGGCAAGGTGTTGTATTGGAAGTAATTTTAACTTTTGAGTCAGAAAAAATGAGTTTGAATCTGGGTTCTATTAAGTCTTTAACCTTAGGCAGAATACAGTATGTGTTATTCATGTCTAGGTCTCCACAGATGTGGGTAAAAGTCCTAGCTCCCATGCAAGCACTTAAAATGACATATTTGTGTGCACATATGTGTGTATGTACGTGTGCATACACACATAATATGTATACACATACGTGATATGCATGTGGGTGTGCGTGTGTGCATATGTGTGTGTGTATATATATGTATGCGTGCATGTACACCCACACGCATATACACATACACACATAACAGATACAGGGCAGCCTTTATTTTTACCTTGAAGAAAATGCGGAAAATTCATAAAGGGATTACAAAAAAAGTCCAGAAAGGAGCCCAGAAATAGAGAATACAACTCTCCTTCCTCTCTGGTGACTCCCACCTCCCTGGGACCCAAGGACTTAAATAACCAGCTGGTCAACAAGCATGTATTAAGAGTTTGCTATATGCTATTCTAAGATATGGGCATAAAAAGACAAAACACTGTCCTGCCCTCAAGAAACTTGCACTCTAATAGGGCGGACATGAAATAATGAGTTGCATACAAGATATATATAGAGTAGATGGAAAATAGTCTTGCAGATATAGTTCTAACCTATTGTTTGAACTTTCCTTAAAAGGAAAACAAGGTTGAAGATTGTAGGGAGGCAATTCCCTTTCTCATCAGACTTGTGCCGTACAAATGACTCAATATATTAATATAGAACAAATCATTTAGGAACTGAACATTGTACAGGAATTATTTTCACCTCTGCATATTAGCTCCTCTCTCCAGAAGTCTGGAACTCCAAATTCTCCATACTTCCCATTTCATAGATGAGGAAACTGAGACTTAGAGGTAATTCCACTAGGTTTATACAGCTATTGTCAGAGCTGGGGATTCTGATTCCAACCAGGGAGGGATCTTTCCATTTTGGGTTCTACATGGTTTTGCTGCTTGCATTCTCTCCCGTCTGATGCATCTTCACATTCAGAATAGTCTTCTTTTCCACAGATTTGAGTTCTTTGCTCAAAAACTGTCAGTGGTTCCCTGTTACCTAATATGTAGAGTCCTTGGCCTGATATTTGGGGCCCTCCATAGCCTGCTACCTTTCTGATATTTTTTTTCATTACTTTCTTTCATGAACTTTGTGCCAAACTGGACTGTTCTTTCTTCTTGTCCTGCATTCTCTTGTCTCTGTATGTTTTTGAAAGCCATCTTTCCTGCCTCAAATGCCCTCCCTCCTCATGTCTACCTATTGAAATCCTTCTCTTCCTTCAAGGTCTGGCTTAGAAGTCAATTGTTCTGTAGAGTCTTTTTTGAGATCCTCCACTAAAAATGATCTCCTTAATCCTAGATCTCTCCTTTTACCCCAGAACATCTTACTTAGTAATTTTTTTTTCCTCCCCCTTCCTTGAAGGCAAGGAAGTACTGACTCTGTTATTCTTTGCAGTCTTAATTATTTTTATATAGTAGGTACTCATTAAATGATTATGAAATTGAAACCCCCTGGGTCAGTGTTATCAGTCCCTGATCTAAATAGGAAACAGGCAACTAATTGTCAGATTTTAGGCAAAGTGTTTTATGAACTCAAAACTGGGGAGGTGATGCAGAATGGTTTGTTTTCCTTCTTCTTTACCTGAGCCTAGTGATAAAGCTATATAGGGAAGAAAGGTAAGAGAAAAAGACATAACATAGAGGGGCTATGACTACAGCACTAAATTCGGCATTGTGGTTCATGACAAGCTTTTAGGAATCTCTTGCTTTCCTTCAGTCAGAATGAAAGTTCCTAATTGGGTATAGACCATACCAGGAGAAATTACATGGGGGAGGGGACAAGAGGGCAGGGCCATAGTGGTTAATTTTTCCAAAGAACAGGCTCACTAGAATACTCTGGTTTTCCAAACTGAGCTCCATGCATTCCTGTGAAACTGATAACGTGGTTGAACTATAGCAACATAGGGCTGAGCTTCCTTGACAAAGCTGGGAAGATGTAGACAGGTAATATGTGTGTGTTCATTGGTGCAAAAGGCAGCATGAATATTCATTTCCCAACACTAATTGAATGGCAGGGAATCTTTCCCTGAAAGATACTTGGTCTTCTGAGAATTTCAAAGGGTGTCCAAGACCACAGGGTGGAAGTTGGTAGTGGGTATGGGATGTGTGGAATTGTTGTCCAAGTATCTACAGTTATTTTTGTATTCACAAACAGCTTTGCAGGTATTTATTAGCTGATTCTCTTGATGTGTCTATGAGTTTGTCTCTGCCACATAGCAATTGGTAGATGGTACCCTGGAAAGGACAGAACACTGAATGTGGAATCAAAAAGTTTAGTTCATTCGTTTTTTGGTCGTGTCCAACTCTTTGTGATCTTATTTGGGGGTTTCTTGGCAAAAAAATGGTTTGTCATTTCCTTCCCCACTTAATTTTACAGATGAGGAAACTGAGGCTAACAGGGTTAAGTGACGTACCCAAGGTCACATAACTAGTAAGTGTTTGAGGCCATATTTGAACTCAGAAAAATGAGTTTTCCTGACTCCAGGCCCAGCACTCTGTTCACTGTGCCACCTAACTGTCCAGGGGAGTCAGGAAGACTTGAGTTCAAATGTGACCTCAGAAACTCACTCTTTGTATGAACCTGAGCAAGTCAGTTAACCTCTGTCTGCCTCAGTTTTCCCATCTGTAAAATGGAGGCAATAATAGCACTAACCTTCCAGTTTTGTAATGAGGACACAATGAGATAATATTTATAAAACTTCTTGTAAACTATAAAGTGCTGTATAAATGTTAGCTATTGTTATAGAATTGAGCATGGAACCTATAAGTCCCTTGCATAGAATCATGGAAAGATAGACTATAAAAGTACTTAGAACATAGAACTTCAGAATATAGGCAGCATGGCCTAATTCCAGAGTTAACTTGATCTCTTTGAATGTATATATGTAGATATGTATAAACATGTTGTATGCATAATATGTATATATACATAGGTGTATGTGTATGAATGTCTATATATAAATAGTTCTACATAATTGGTTTCCTTTGTTATGGTATGTGTCTTATTTGCATTTAAAAACATTATGCTGAGGAGGAGTCTATTGCCTTTAACAGAAGCTAAAGAGCTGCAAGATGCAAAGATGTGTAAGAGTCTCTGACAGTGGAAAGAGCCCTAGATTTTGAGCCAGGGGACCCGATTTTGAATCCCAACACTGATATTTAATACCTCTGTGACCTTGAACAGTTTTCTGAACCCTCTCAGTGTTGTAACAGATTTGTGGCCTCAGTTCCCTCATCCTTAATATGAGAAAGTTAGACTTGATAATCATATATTTAGACCTAGAATGGCCCTGAGAGGTCATCAGGACTAACCCTCTCATTTTATGGAGGAAGAAATTGAGTCCAAAGACCCACAGTGACATATTAAGGATTACATAACTAGTAAGTATCTATGGCAAGATTTGAACTTGGGTTTTTCTTATTCCACATCCTAAAATCCTTACTAGTTTATGGTTCTATGGTCTTTATATAGAGGGAGGTAAGTATAATGGATTAAAAAAAATTATCCTTGGAGTTAGGAATATCTGGGTCCAAAGCCTGACTCTAATCCACCCTACCTGTTGTTATCATGTATTATCTAACCTTTCTCTATGCACCCAGACAGCTCTTTAAAACTGAGGTGCAAGCAAGCTGCTGATCTGTGTCACTTTAGAAAGTTCTGCACATGGAATATTTTACAAAAGGAAATCATGGGGGCTAGACCCTCCCCACCTCCAATTCCATGCCCCACCTCCAAAAAAGATCCTTATGTGCTTCTTGTTAGAGTTCAAAGGGACCTTAAAAATAGCTAGCAATTATATAGTACTTTAAGTTTTGCACCGTGTTTGCGACAGACTATAGAATTGTAAGAATTAGAGGGAATCTCTGGGTACATCCAATGTTTCTCAGATTCCATTCCAAAAAACATTGCTGATCAGGGAGAAGATTTTGATGCCTGTGATAATTTTCTAGAGATTCAACAGTGCAGGGAACTCTTTCTTCCTGAGTCTAAGGACAAGACGTGTGTGACAGGGATATAAGGTGAGGAGCAGCAGTGGGCATAAAGCAAGAAATGTGCACCAATCTTCTCTCTGATTGCAAGAGAAGACAAGCTTGGAAGGAAACCCAGCGAGGGTTGGAATGAAGCCAGGGAATGGAAAAGTGGCTGCTAGTGAGACAAAGTTCCAAAACATGCCTGTGGCAAACTTGGGGGAAGGGTCTTGCTGAGAGACAGGTGGGTTTGAGGGGGATACCAGATGTCATGAAAATAGAAAGAGAACCCAGTGACTGTATAGCCAAAAGAAGACAATTCGAAGGCAATATGTAGCAACAAACCCTTCTTCCAACCCAAGAGGCTGTGTTGTGGCTCCAGAGGCAGCCTGAGCCAGGAAACTATTCCCAGACATGCAAGCCCAGGAAGCCAGAGGGCAATACCTCCCTGAGCCTAGCACTGTCCTGACTTGTGTTCAAAGGACTTATTTTCATGAGATAATTTTAGTATGATAATAGGCTTCATTTTTCCCATTTTGCTCCACAATTTCCTCTTCCTTTCTTCTCATTTTCTCCAGACCTCCTAGACTACAATTTATGAGTTCTTTGAATTATGTATTTCCAGCTCCAGAGTGTTCTGTGACAAATTATTTTGAGAACTGATGTAGTCCAATCTCTTAATTTAATTTCATTTTATTAATGTCTTCTGTCTTCATATTAAAGTAATTTCCCAAATCCCTTCCCCCCACATCTGTAAAATGGAAATTATAATATTTGATGTGCCTTTCTCACAAGGTTGTTGTGAGGGAAGTGATTGGTAAACCATTAATGAGCAAGCATTTATTAACTGTTTATTAGGTGCCAGGCACATAGCTAAGGACTAAGAATTCAAAGTGTAGTAGAACAATAACTTAACCACCCCCACCCCCATGCAGGTTAGACTAGTTGTTTGTTTGTTTGTTTCCTTAAATGATACTGAGACCTCCTGGAGACTTGTTCAGTTCAGGGGGTTAAAGATCTGAACTGCTGACACCACTTCTTCATCGTCTGAGTAATGGCCACCCAGGAGGAGCGGAAGAGGCTTTCACATGCTTGTCTGGTCAGTCCTGATAGGAGCTTCTTCATTCAGCCGAATCAACTCAGGGTGTGTCTAATGCTTGATAATTTTTCTGCCATGGCTAAGCAAATCTCCTTTTGTCAAATATGAGTGATCTAGAATCTCTCAATTCATTATATTTGCAATAAACTACTACAGGACTTATCCTAGTCAGGGCAAGTCCAGAGCAAAGAAAAAGTCAAAATAGCTGCTGGCCTGAAGAAGCTTACATGCTAACGGGAGAGACAACATATGCAGCACACATGTATGCACACACGCATGCACGCACACACACACACATATGTGTGTGTGTGTGTGTGTGTGTGTATTAATTTTGGTCAATATGGCCGAACCATAAGTTATATAGAGGTGAATGATGGGTTAAAAACTGAAAAGCTAGGAAGTGACCAGGTTTTGACAAATTTTTAATGTCAAAAAAAGAAGCTTATTAAATTTGATCCTAAAGGCAATAGGGTACCATTGGAGTTTATTAAAATATGAATATAACATAGCCAGGCCTGAACTTGAGGAAAATCACTTTGGCAGCTGTGTTAAAGGATAGAATGGAGGGGGAGAGACTTGAAGAAGATAGTCCAAATATAAGTCTATTAGGAGTATATTTCAGTAGTCCAGTCAAGAGGTAAGGAGAGCCTAGACTATGGTGGTGGTTATGTGAAAGGAGGAAAAGGGAAATATGCAAGAGATGCTGTAGAGAGAGACAGAGAAAAGACCAACACCAGTAAAATATTTTGATTATCATCATTATCATTGTTGTTACTAACTCATCAGATCATGTCTCATGTTAACAGCAGAATCAGAGCTAGAATTCAAGTCTCTAGAGACCAGACCAGTGTACTTTATGTTAAACTAGATGGTGGTAATTGATCCCTGTTTTATTCAGTTTAAAAATGGAACAAAAACATTAGCTTTCCTAAAAGATGTCATTCAAAAAAGACAACATCACCCCATGGAGGGGTGATATGTTTGATAATTCAAAGGTCCTAGTCTTTTACACTTGAATACATTTTATCTGAATTACTCCCCAATCCATGTGTGTTGGGAAAGTTAATGATGTTGAAGATTTCTACAGTAGGATTATAGAACTTAAAACTCTATAGTTGTAGACTCAGAGGATGAGAGATTTGACCTGGAAGGGCCATTGGAGGCTCCCTAGTCCAACTCCCTTTATTTATAGGTGAGCAAACTGATGCCAAGGGAAGGTAAATTTCTTGCCTGAGATCAAACAGGTAGTAAGCATCAAAACTGGGATTGGGGCCTGGGTGCTCCGACTTCCAAGCCTGTGTTCCTTCCACTGTATCATGCTGCCTCCCTAGTCATTGCTCACTCTTCAGCAAGCATGGACTGAGCATCATGCCTTGCAATTGGGGGGGGAAGATAATCTCATCCCACTGTATTTAGGGGCTTATGCTTCTGATAATTGTTCAGAGGTGAGAATGATTACATTTTGACACCTGCACCCAGAACTGCACTTCCATTTTTACCATCCCTAGTTTTGACTCATTTCAAAGTCCAGCTTTAGTTTTCCTTCTCCTGTTAAGTGTTCCCTAATAGATGGGAAAAGAAATGACTCATCCAGTGTTATAGAGGTAGTAAGTAGCATAGCCATAATTCAAAACTAAGCTATCTGAATCTACCATCAGGACTCAGTCAACACTCAACAAGTCAGTGAGTCAGTAAGCATTTATTAAGTACTCATGTGCTAGGCATCATACTCAGCACTGCGAATACAAATACAGTTATTTTGTAGAACAGAGTACAGCAAAGTAGAACAAAAGACAATCTCTGTCTTCAAAAAGCTTAAATTCTAAATCAAAGGAAGACAGCCTGTAAAGGGAAGCTGAAAAAGTGAGTGAAGTGGGTAAGGATGAATATACATGTGATGTGGGCATTGGTACAGGTCCATCTGGTACAGGGAAATTATAGAGAAAGTCTGAAGCACCAGGCATACAATATAGAGCTAAATGAAGGTATGGCTGACCTGGGCATCCTCCTTAAAAAGGAGCGTCTAGGAGGAATCGGCCAATCAGAGGGAGAGGCCCCAGGATTAGTTGGTATTTCTAATATTTGAAACATGGGAGTTGAATGAGTTTCCAGGGTCAGGAAGTTTCTATGGTGTGGTAGAGAAAATCTGGATAGGCAGAAGTACAGCCTGATATAGAAAGAAGTACTCTTTTTACTGGGTTCACATCCTGGCTTTTCTATTTGTGTTACCTTGGGCAAGAGACTTAATCTCTCTGGACCTGTTTCCTCACCTATAAAACAAGCAGTTTGGACTAGATGGTTTCTACAGTCTCTTAGAATCCAACATCCCTGCCAGCTCTCTATAATTCTGTGACCTGTGAGGATGAAACGAGATAATACCTGTAAATCATTTAGCATAATGCCAGGCACATAGTGGGCACTATATAAAGGTTTACTCCCTTCCCCTAAATCACGTGGTCCAGTGAGACATGGAAAGGCTACAAATCAGTGGCAAAGCACCATATTTGATTTTTCCAGGAGTGGGGAATTCTCTATATCCCCAAGAAAGGCTGCCTGATATCATTACCCATCCATCCCTGCCATCAGCCTTAGAGAAAGCAATAATGGCATATGTTCTGATTTTAGCCACACTCTCCACTTTCTACGTATGTGTGTTAGTGGTTGTGTCAGTGTCATGGTTAGCAATTCACGTCCATTGTCTTTCAACATCTGCCTTGGATGTGGCTTTGTGATTTTGTCTTTTCAGGACTCTTTAGAAGCCAGAGAGGTCTAACCAGTTGAAAATAAGCTTCAGAGGTCAGCCTGCAGAGTGTCCAGATATGGGATGGGTCATTCATTCATTCATTCATCATTCATTCATTCATTCATTTATTTTTCCCCTTTGAGGGGAAAAATGCTTCCATTGACAAGGTTCCATTGACAATCTTCCATTGACATCTGGCTCCAATTAATAAGCTGTCCCATCAAAAATGGCAACAAGCCTTGGCTCTGCTTACAAGCTCACCCCACCTTGTGGGTTCCCTCCTGTTTCTTTCTCGACTGTGCCTATCGTTCCTAAATGCCTGGGCGTAGGCAAAAACGGTGACTTTGTCAGAGTTGAGCTTGGCATTCCCAGGCAGCCATCCTCAGAGCTGTCTCTGCGCTCTCCAAAATAAGATATGGACTGAGATTTGTCATCAAACCACAAACAGTAATGTCACTAAAGCTGTCACAAGAGCCCCTTAAAAATGTCACTTTCGAGCATTAATTGCCAGCATAGCAAAACAAATGCAGGTTCCTTCGAACATTTGCTTGTTCCCTCTCCTCCCACGCTCCCCTTTCCTCTTCCTTGCTCTCATTTCTCTCTCTCCGTGCAAACCCTATTCTACCCCCACTCCTCATGTCTTTATCTTATTTTGCCTCCCCAGGGCCTCATCTTGATTAGAATGTCTCCAGGAAGCTGTACTGGGCTCTTGCTATGATTGATTGGGGTGAGAGAATGTTGGTATATGTCAGGTGCTGGAGGAACACAAGCCCAGTCAGTGGTCGATACAGACATCTCCAGAGTGAGGCCTGGGAGTTTTCTTATTGGGTTATGGATCTCTGGGCCCCTCAACCAGGCTTGGTTGTGTTGGAAGCCTGCTCATCAGGATGGATGGCAGCAATTGGAAGACAATCATCTGTATGGGGGTCTGTCACTTGATTAGGCCAATGGGACCATGTGGTGCCTGTCTTGCTCCTGCAGAGAACCCAGGCTGCCTCTGACATTGATGGCTCTATTAACTCTAGGACTGTATTTGTTAGTCATCTTTTCATCAGGGTGAGGTACTTGGCTCTGTGCTCTGTAACATTTTTATCGATGATTTGGATCACTGATGTCAAACTCAAATAGAAATAGGAACCACTAAACCATACATACGGATCCCAGCATATTGACTTAGAAAAATCACATATTTGTATTATCAGTGTTGTATTGTATCTTTTATTTTGTTAAACATTTCTCAATTACATTTTAATCTCATTTGGCCACACTCATGATTTTGGGGGGATATATGTGGACTATAGGCCATGTGTTTGACACCTCTACTTTGGATAAAGGCAGTGATAATATGTTTATGAAACTGGCTGGGAAGACACAAAGCTGGAATGGATAGCTTATCAATTAGGTGATAGACTTATAGTCCAAAATGAGATGAATAGAATAGAACATAGTATAAAATATAAGGTTGAATCTTGTAACAATAAATATTAAGTCTTCCAGAGGGTCAAAATATTAACTTCCTAAGTACATAGCAGGGATGGTAGGCTAAAGAGTAATTTGTCTGAAAATGATCTGGGAGTTTTACTGGAATCCAAGGTCGAGGTGAGTTAACAGTTACTAACTAATAGACAATGTGATCTTGGAATGTATTGGAAAGCATAGCTTCCAGGCAGGAGGTCACATTCCCACTGTACTCTGCCTGGGTCAGAGCCCATCTGAAATATTGTGCTGAGTTCTGGCCACCCAATTACAAGGACACTGATAAGCTGAAAGGACTTAACAGGAAGACAGTTAGAATGAAGGGCCCTGAGACCATCACATATGCATTTGCTGAAGAAATTTGGGATGCCTAGCCTAGAAAATGAAAAAAAAAAAAGAGGGGGTTAGTAAAAAGATATAGCTGTTTTCAAATATTGGAAGGGCTGTTGGGTTGAAGGGGGAGTTGAGTGGTTCTGTTTGGGCCCAGACAGCCCAAAGGAATCAAAGCCTTCCAGAAGTCTAGTGGACTACCTCAAGAGGCAGTAGGTTCTCCCTTACTGGCTGTTTTTAGGAAGAAGAATGATGACCACCGGAGTGAGTATTAATAGGCAATCTTTTTCTTTTCTTTTTTTGGGGAGTGGGGTAAGGTGGGGTGGGAGTATGTAGTAGTCCACTGGACAGTCACTGAGGTCCTTTCCAACTCTGAAATTGTGTTATCTTGTGATCTATGACTTGGAATTATGGAACCATAGAGTTTGAACTGAAAGGGATCTTAGAACATATACTATTAGAGCTGAATAGGCTGTTGGAATAAAGAATGTTAGAGCAGGAAGGGACTTTAGAATATGGAATGTTACAGGTAAAAACAGAATGCTAAAACATTTTATGCAGGACCAGAAAGGGCCCTTAGAAGTTGATCTAATCCATCCTTCTCTTTTGACAGATGAGGAAACTGAGGTTCAGAGAAGAGAAATGACATATATTTACATAGGCAGTTACACAGGCAGAATTAGAACCCAGAACTCCTAGGTTGGTGTTCTTTCTACCTACAGATTGCATACCCTATCTACTCTGAATTCTGATAGTATTTATCTGTATCATTCAATTTGCTCCTTTGACACAAGAAGCTTTGCATTTTTTCTTAGTTTCTAGGGTTTATATCTTATTTTTCTGAATGAAGTAGCAAAATTTTTTAGGGTCAGGAGTAAATACTACTTTCAAAAAATCTTCCTTAATGTATAGCAAATGTGAGGTGCTCTATCTTTTTTAAAGGGTATGCAACAGTTGAAGAATATAAGGTGTCATGTGCCATTAGTGTTCTGCAGAAGTCCAGGAGAGATAGATCAGTGTGTATTAGAGTAGAGAGGGAAGTCTTCATGAGGGAGAAGGCACTTGAGCTGAGTTGGAGGATGGGCAGTATGTGGAAAGGAGAAGAGAGAAGGAATGGGATTCCAGGTGGGAAAAATAAGATACATCTCTCTGTCTCTCTCTCTGTCTCTCTCTCTGTCTCTCCCTCCTCTCTCTCCCCCCATATATATATACACATATATATCTGTATGTGTGTATGTATGTGTATCTATATCTATATCTATATCTATATCTATATCTATATCTATATCTATATCTATATCTATATCTATATCTATATCTATATCTATATCTGTGTGTATATATATATATCTGTATATATGTATATGAGAGAGACATGTATGTATATAATACATACATATATTCTATTTCCTTTGTTATATGTACATATAAAATTGTAATTGTATTGTGTGTGTATGTCAACATATACACATATGCATATATATATATACATATATATATATATGTATATATATATATAAAAGGAAATAGAAGTCACCTTCTCAGAGCCTTTCTGTTTGCTTGTTTATGGGGCAGGCTTCTGATTGTGGTATAATGGAAAAGTGGCAGCTCTGGAGGCAACAGACCAGTGTTCAAACCCTGACTCTGTTACTTACTACCTGTGTGACCTTGGGTAAATCATTTAGATTCTCTGAGATTTAGTTCCTCACCTCTAGAAACAGGACAGTCCTTTCCAGTTCCTAGCAGAGTGCCTGGAACGTAGCAAGGTCTTAAATACTTAATCCTTCCTTCCTTCCTTCCTTCCTTCCTTCCTTCCTTCCTTCCTTCCTTCCTTCCTTCCTTCCTTCCTTCCTTCCTTCCTTCCTTCCTTCCTTCCCTACAACCTATAATCCTGTGAACTGTGAAGTATTATTACATGTTAATAAGGTATGTGTGCTAGGTCATGGGATCAAATTAAAATACAAATGGTGGCCATTAAACCATAGATAAGAATCTCTGTGAGCCACATAGTGACTTCTTGTTGAGTCATTTAAAATTTTTTTTCAGTTGTTTCTGACTCTTTGTGACCCCATTTGGGTTTCCTTGACAATGATGCTGGAGTGGCTTGTCATTTCCTTCTCTACAGATGAGTACATTGAAGCAAAAAGGCTTTGGTGACTTGCCCAGGGTCACACAACTAATAAGTGCCTGAGACTGGATTTGAACTTAGGTCTTCCTGACTCCAGGCCTAGCACTCTATCCTCTGACCACCTAACTGCTCACATAGTGACTTAGAAAACCACATATTAACATTATCTGTGTTCTGTTGTGTTTTTATTTTGTTGACTATTTCCCAAAGACATTTTCATCTGGTTCAGACAGCATTACTCAGAAGTATGGCCAGCGCCTGTGTGTTTGACATCTCTCTACTAGTGGACCTCTAAATTCCTTTACAACTCTGAGTTTTTATACCTCTAGGATTCCCCTAACCTAAAGAATCTTATATTCTAGTTGGAGAAAGAAGAAATACACAGGAATAATGAGAAATAAATAGGAATTAATGCTGAGGAAGTAGAAGTAAGGGGATAATCATTGTAGGGTATGTTTAGTTACAAAAGCCTTCTTAGGGGAGCCATGTAGAAGGAAATGATTATCATGGGTGGACAGAAATCAAGAGGGAATTTGATTCAGGAATGGTCTGAGCATCCTTGGCGGAAAGGATGAAAAGCACAGCCTGGTGGGAGCCAAATAATGAGGTTAGGCAGATCTGAGGGGAAGAAAACTGATATATGTGAGAAGGAGTTTAGACTCAATCTAATTGACAATAGGGAGTAAAGTGTAATGAAAATGGGATGGAGGAAACTGGCCAAAGTCAGCCAGATAAATGGAAGGAGTGGGGAGTGGAGATGAACCACCCTAGCCGCCAGACCTTCTGAACTGTTCTGAATACATGTGTAAATTTGGGAATGCCATTCAGTGCATAAACGGCAGTCTTAATGAAATTTTCTTTTGGGGCCCAGAGATTGTGCTCTATCCGGGGGAGACAGACAGCAGGAGCAAAGAGATAAGTCTACATTTGTTTTTGTTCATTTTTTTAAAAAAAGTAATATACCCTGATCTGGTTATACTGATCAGCCCTACTAGGGTTATAAATGCATTTGCTTAAGAAAGTTGGATTTCTTGTTGTTGTTGTTGTAGTTATTTGGCCTGAGAGCTTGGTTGGGGAGGACCCAATAAAATAACCAAAATAAAAAGACTCCTCTGCCTCTCATCTGTAACATGGAGGAGGGAGGGTTCCGTGACCTCATGAAACAATCTGTTTAATGCACTTAAGTAACCTTCTATATGCAGTGTTCCTTGAACTTCACTAAGACACATTTGGAGTTAGAGCTCTCCCCATGTCCTACCTTGTCTTCTTCCTGTCTGTCAGAGAAGTCATGCAGTGATACTTCCTAGGCCCATTAGACTGGTGACAAAATTCGGTGTGACTGAGAACATTAATAGAACTTTTTCTGTCCTGAAATGGTGTGATACCTCTTATTTTTACTTCCTCAAGTCATGGATCATTTGGGCACATCCTGTCTGAAGAGCCCTGTGTGCTCTTTGGCATTGGTAGAAGAGAAAGATGTCAAGAGATAGCTAGGAAGTGAGGCTGCTTAGTTGAAGGGCAACATTTAACACCTCCGTGTCTAGAACGATGTCTACCCATCCACCAAGGCTGTCCTTATGTACAAGTGCCCTATGCTGTCACTGACAAATTTGATTTGATTCAGAAAAATAAACAATGCTGATGAAAACAAATAATTCAGTAGCCAGGAAGGCATAACAAGTACATTTTACCTATTTCATTATTTTTCTTAGTGCTAGCCTTTTTGGATGGTTTAAATTTTCAACTAATTTGGTCGATATTATGCATGTACTTATGCAATACTCTATGCTTATAGTCCCCTGTCTCCAGAAAGAAAAAAGGAGCATAACCACATGTGCTATCATATATGAAGCACTTCACAAACTTTAAAGAGCAACATAAATGCTAGCTAACTGCTGTTAATAATTTTCTGCTAAATGATAAGAGCAGCTAGAATTTATATAGCTCTTTAAAGTTTGCAAAGCACTTTACAAACAACACTACGAAGTCAATGCTACGATTATCCCCATTTTATAGATGAAGAATATGAGACAGCGAGTGTCAGAAGCAGGACTGAATTCAAGTGTCCTTGACTCCAAGCTCCATGTTTTATCCGTCTTTATACCTAGCTGCTGTTGTTGCTGCTACAGCTGACTTATTATTACTATTTCTAATGATAACAGCACTGAATTTGGAACAAGCATATCTGAGTTCAAATTTCACCTCTTCTGCTTCCTAGTTTATGACCAAAGTCAATTCATTTAGTTTATCTGGATCTCATTTTTTTCATCAGTGCAATGGGGACATTCAAAATAGATGATGTGTAGGATCCCTTCCAATTCTAGAAGCCTAGTTTTGCACCATCAAGATGTGGGAACTGAAACTCAGAGAGGGAAAGTGACTTGCCTAAGGTCATTCAATAGCAAGGAGAAACGTAAAAAGTGCATTTTACCTAATCCACAATTTTTATTAGGGCTCATATTCTTTGGGTGGCTTAAATCTTTCACTTATGTGGCAGATAGAAAACCTGCTCTTGGGAGGTGGCTCTTTAAGCCACTAAATCTTTCTACCACATATTGCCCAGATGGTAGGTATCCTCCCCTTAGACAAGTTTCAGAAAAAAATAAATGAGACATTCCTGTCTCACTGGTCCAGGCTGTCCTCTGGCCGATATTATTGCTTTCGCTGGATCAGATATATTTATATTCATTGTGACCTTTATGCTAGTCCCATTCCTGACATCTGGCCATCCCTGAAGTGGTGGAATTATTCCCCAAGGTGACTGTGACTCTAGGAGTCAGACATCAGCTTCTGAGCGATCTAACCATATTAACTCTTAGCTTCCCTGTTCCTAGTAACTAAGATGTTTTTAAAGAAAAGATTTTTAGAAATCACTTCTTGGGATTAGCTGGATTGATGATCTTCACTAAGGCCAACTCTCAGGGAAATTGGGAAACATAAAAGGATTTGTGTTTATTCCTACTTTTGCAAACTTGATCAACAAGTGTTTATCAAATGCTAATTATAAGCCAGGCACTGTATTTGTGCTGCTAGGATTACAAAATGAAAGGACATGAAACACTCCTTGTCCTCAAGGTTTTGTTGTTGTTCAGTCATTTCAGTCGTGTCTGGCTCTTCATAACTCCATTTGGGGTTTTCCTGGCAAAGCTATTGGAGTATCCTTCTCTAGCTCATTTTATAAATGAGAAAACTGAGGCAAACAGGGTCAAGCAAGCTACCCAGGGTCACACAGCTCGTTAGTGTCTGAGGTCAGATTCGAAATCAGGAAGATGAATCTTCCTGATTCCAGGCTAGGTGCTCTATTCACTGTGCTACCTACCTTCCCGATGTCCTTAAGGAGCTTACATCATATTGGGTATTTAGTAGATGCTTAATACATAATTGCATAAGATCATAAATTTAGAACTAGAAAGGACCTCAGAGGCCATCTAGTTCAACTTTCTCATTTTAAAAATGAGGAAAATAATGCAAAAGGAAGTTAAATGGCTTGTACAAAATCATACATGTAATAATTATTCAAGGTGGGATTTGATCCCAAGTTCCCTAATTCTCCAGCCTATGCTCTTTTCATTGTACTATTCTATATCCTATTGGTTACATAGTCCACGAAAACTATTTTAAGGAATGTAAGGATGCATCCATCTCATGAGAAGTTTCACAGTGTGTCTTATTTCAGGAACACTTGGTATATGAAACTCCGAACTTAGAATTATGCTTATTTAGAGCAGGAAAGGACTTTAAGGTATGAAATGTCTCAGCAAAGAATGATAGAGCTTGAAGGAATATTAGAAAGTAGATTTAAACTTCATAGGTCATTATTCCACCTCCACCACCATTTTGATCGATTCAAACTCATTTATTGTGTGTTTGTATCTTTTTTTTAATATCATCTTCTAGATATATCCTGTCACCAGAGGTGTGCTGGTAAATCTTTAACAATTGGCTGGGGGTGGAAGATGGGGGTGGGGTGAGTATAATGTACAAATGATACATTTTAAAGTTTAATCTTCATTTTAATATTTTCCCCATCACTTCCTTAAGTCTAAATAATAAACCAAACAAAAAAAAATCAAGCCGTGGTTTGTAGTGTGTGCAGATTTCTGAGGCATAAACACTTGCAATGAAAATTTAACAGTTGCTTCTCTCCAGACTTATGAGCTGTCTCCAGCACACCCCTGCCTGCCCTTTTCTCCTACCCAGTGAGATATTCCTTTGACAAAGAATAGGGAAGGCAGGAGGGAGAGAGAGAGAGAGAGAGAGAGAGAGAGAGAGAGAGAGAGAGAGACAGAGACAGAGAGAGAGAGAGAGAGAGAGAGAGAGAGAGAGAGAGAGAGAGAGAGAGAAAGTCTGGTATACTTAACCACCATGGCAACCATGTGTAATAATGTATACAGTATTCCACTTCTACAAAGAAAAGTGAGGGGTATATTTTCTCAACTTTTCTCTCCAGTCAAGCTTGCTTATTACAATTATTTAGTGTTATAATGATTGTTAATATTTCCATTGATATTCCAGCCTTACCATTTTACAAACATGGATCTGGAGCCCAGAGAAGTTATGATTTGCCCAGTGCTGTATGTGGGAGAGCTAGGATTTGAACCTATATCATCTGATGCTAAATCCAATTATCTTGCCATTTTACCTTGTTATGAATTACTAATGATTAGTTTTCTCTACCTTTCTGAACCTCAGTTTCCTCATCTGCAAGGGGGTTGGACTAAATGAATAATAAGGTCACTTTCAGCTTCTTGAGTTCTATGATTCTTTGAAATGAGCCAAGCTTCCTAAGGGAGGAATGTGAACATAACTTGGGACCAGGAGAGACTAATTCAGGCTGAGCCAAAGCATTGTTCCTTTGGCTGCCAAAAATTTACACGACATGATTAATGTGGGCATATTTATGGACTATACATTTTTTTTTTTTGGCGGGAGGAGAGAAAGGCCTCCACACCAAGCCCTGACCTACTTACAAATTCTTGTCAATAACTGATGCAGAAGGCTAATGGCCTTGGGAAGCTGGAATTATATAGATCAACAAGGCAAGAAAACCCCAGCAGCTTATACCTGATAAGGTTGAAGTTCAAGCATACTTAATAAGAGGCAAAGGACAAAAAAGAATTATACACCTAGAGGTTGGTGACCATGAGAGGGCTTCATGGAGTTGAACTAGCACTCTAAAGTTCAGCAGGCCTTCAACCCAAATACTTTTGAGAGGCCCAGAGGAAGAGAACTGAATGACCCGTACAATACCTTGTTGTCCTTTCTAACATCTTGATCGTTGCCACATGAATAAATTGAGTTCTTCATATTTGCAGAATTGGATCGATGGTGGGAAGGGCCAGGCACAACAGTTTTCTTTTAATATTTCTTGGCTCTTCTTATTTCTGAGAAATTTAAATTAGAGGGCTTTTCACAGTAGGGAAGATAGATGAATCTTAGAGCTGAAAAAGACCTTAGAATCTAGAATGTTTGGCTAAAAAAGGTCCTGAGAATAGAGAACTTGAGAGCAAGAAAAGAGCATAGCATGTAGAATGTTCAAGCTGGAAGCAATCTTACAGCTGCGTTCCTGTTGTATGCAAATGAAGTCCAATTTTAAATGTACCAAGGGAGCTCATTATTTAAAGGAAACCTACAGGGAATCCTTTTGTAATGCAAAGAACCATCCCCATATGTTGTAAGTTTGGAATTTTCTCACACATAAGGATAATTTGAAAGTTGAGCATGTCTGCAATGTGTTGTGGAAATCTAATACCCACCCTTTGTTAACATAGTGCCCAGGACACCATGAGAGTAGTGATGATGATGGTGATGATGATAAGGATTAGGATGAGGATGATGAGGATGAGGATGATGGCAGTGATAACAATAGCATTATTTGGTGAAGGGAGTAATAAGTTGGAAGTCAAGAGATCTGGGTTCTAGCCCCAATTCCACTGTGATCTAGCTGTGTGATATTGTGTAAGTCATTCTCCCATCTGGGTTCAGTTTCTTTAATTGTAAAGTGAGAAGATTTGACAAAATGAGCTCTAAAGTTCCTCCCAGCACTAAAGCTCTAAATTGTTTTAAATGCTTAGGTTACATCTCATAGGCTTTTTAGTCACAAAGTGCTTTTATTCATTATCTCATCTGATCCTTAGTACAGTCCAGAGAGGTAGGCAGGGCAATGAGTTCACTTACTGAAGCTCTCTCTACCCAGATGCATCAGCTCCATTATAATTATGTTAATGTTGGCCTACCCAGCTCACCCTGTTCATCACTTAGCACCATGGACAAGGTTAGGTGCTCTCCAGTCTGCTGTCAGTGCTGGTCATAACCATCTGTGTCCTTGGCGATGATCTGTATAGCCCTATTTTGTGACTGCAGCTCTCCTTCTGTAAAATGGGTGAGGGGAGCGGGGAGACAAAGGGAATTTCACAGAATCGTAGGCTCTCTGAGTGGAAAGAGATCTGTCAAGGACTTGATTTGAACTGCTTTTGACATGCAGCATCTGTGACAAGTGGTCATCAGGACTTTGAACACCTCCAATACGGAGTTCTGCCTCCTAAGACAGCACATCTTGCTTTTAGCTAGCTGATTATTAAGAAATATTTCTTGACATCAAACTTCAGTTTGCCTCTCTGCAATGCCTAAAGTAAACATTGGTCGTTGTTTGGCCCTCAGGTACCAAGCAGGATAAATCAAATTTCTCTTCTATAAAACAGCCCTTCAAATATTTAAGGAAAACAATTTCCCAAAATCCTTAACCCCTACACCCTACAAAGTTATTTCTTTCTGAGGCTAAACATCCCTAAGTGCTCCAGCCAGTCTGTGTGTGGCAGAATCCCAGTCCCCTTAACTAGCATGGTTGCTTCTCCATCCACATGATTTCAACATTATCACCCCAAGGAAAAATATTCATTGAATATGGTCTATCTGCACCCAGTCAACTGCAGAGAAAAATGAGGAGGCACAGATCTGCCTTCACAAACCTCATTGTTGTGTTAGGGGGACATTAGAATGATGTACTAGTAATAGTTCATATTTGTGCAGCATTTTATAAGGCATTCTTTCATGAAGTTGTATGTCCTTGAAAACAGGGCCCACATCCTATCGTTTTCTTATCCACAGGATCTTGGCTAAAACCACATGTTTAATAGATGTTAGATTGAAGTGATCTGCCTCACAATAGCCCTGGGAGAGAAGTCACACAGATTACTATCCTCATTTTGCAGAGCAGGAAACTGAGGCTCAGAAAATTTGAACTTTGTCTTTTGGCAAATGATGTTTTAGCAAATGTTAAATTACAAGGTGGGGTTCATGCCCTGGTCTTCTGAATCCTAGACCTATGCTTTTTCCATTGTAATTTGTTGGTTTTGATAAGTGGCCATGTTATGTCCTATATATACACTGGTCAGATAGGATAATACCTATCCCCTGGGTCACCCTGAGTTTAATAGCATGGCCAGTCTATTCCCTAGATTTGCTCCCTGGGCCAACATGCACATATTGTCAGTAACTTTCTTCCCCTGAAGGTAGTGTGAGTCGTTTGAGGAAAGTGCATGGGGTTTGGGTGAGAGTTTATTTATGTTTTTCGAAAGAACACAGTACAAAATCATTTATTTACCTACATACATATGGATGAAGACAGCATCCCCCGGGGAAGCAGGAGGAAAAGGCAAGAGGCAGGGTAGAGTAGGGTGCTGATGTAACAGTTGCCAGGCCGTGCCCACCCGCTGCTCCTGGCGACCCATTAATCAGAGGGGAACGGGAGCTGCATGAAGTGTGAAATTGGCAACTCCCTTGCAGCATGCAGCTGCAGCCGAGCAGAGACTCCATTTCACAGCTGGGAGATAGCAGCCCAGAAAGGGGAGGGAAGGGGATTGGGTCAGGGGCCTTGAAGACATAGAGCCCTCCTTTAACCTAGGGGATTCAATAAGCCTTTGGAAGGCCTTTTAGGCTCATAGGGAGGAGGGCAAACAAGATCAACATGAGCACTTGTGGTGTGGTAGGAAAAGCATGGGATCAGGAGTCAAGCCTGAGTTCAAAACCAACCCCAGGGGCAGCTAGGAGGCACAGTGGATACAGCTCTGCCCCTGGAGTCAGGAGGACCTGAGTTCAAATCCAGCCTCAGACACTTAACACTTACTAGCTGTGTGACCCTGGGCAAATCACGTAATCCCATTGCCTAGCCCCCACCCCCCCAAAAAGAAGATAAAACCAAGCCCTGCTCCTTGCAAACCTGTGGGACTGTTGGAGAAGCATTTTACTTCTCTTAGCCTTGGCTTCTTCATTTGCAAATTGAGGGGGCCAGACTAGATGATCTCTGAGTTACCTTCCAGTTATAAATATTATTTTCCTTAGGTTATGGTAGTGCACTTTGAGAAAGGGGAGGCCAACTGGATGAAGCAGGATCAGAAATAAGAGAAGACCCGGTGGTGGGGAGGGCAAGACAGGGAAACATGACAGCCATCTTCAAGAAAGTGAAGGGCTTTTATGGGAAGGAATAGATTTGTCTTCTTTGGAGTCTGGGGGTAGAGCCAAGAGGAAAGGGGACAAATTTAGTCTGAATATCAGGGGAAAAAATTCCCAACGATTAGAACTGGGAGAAATTAGACTCTCAAGGGTTGGTAGGTTTCCTCTCTTTGAAGATCTTCAAGAAAGAGACTGAATGGTCACTTTGGAGGCATGTTATAGTGGAGATTCCTGTCATGTATGGGTTGGGCTAGACAGGCACTGAGTTCCCTTCCTTCCAATTCTCAAACCCTGTGGTTCTATGAGTATTATATAACAAAGCTGGAAAGATAAATTGGGGTGGGGCCAACTTGTGAAGGGCTTTAAAAGTTAAATAGAAAAGTTAATATTTTATCCAAGATGCAATAAAGAGCTATGGAAATTTATCTTACATTTGGTTTTCTTTGTTTTGCCAATGATGAGGTATGATAACAGAAGTGGACCAGGTTTATAATATAAAATAATTCAGAAAAATGTTTAGGTAAACCTGCAAGGACAGCCTGGATATCTGGGGATAACCCTATCCTATGAGGTTAATTCAAGAAAAGACAGCTTCAGCATTTCACAGTTGAGCTATTGAGGTTCTCAACAGGGAGAAAAAAGAATCTTGGGTCAGATGCAACAATAGGGATATTTCAATGTCTTTAAAAAATAGAGCAGAATTCTGGGGGTAGAACCAAGATAGTGCAGTAGAAGGAACAGCTGAGTTCTCCCAGCATTCCTCTCTAAACAACCTTTAAATCACACCTCAAATCAAATTCTGGACTAACAGAGCCAAGAAAAGGTCAGAATAAGACATTTTGTCCAGCCCAAGATAACTTAGAAAGTTGAGAGGAGAGGTCTGTGACATCAGGGTTGGGGCTGGCCTACAGCCCCTGTGGCAGCAACACCACTGGGAGGCCTAGGGGATGGAAGTAACAGAAGCAGCAACTTCAGGAGCTCTCAAACCAGAGATGATAAGGAAATTTGTCAACTGGTCAGAAATACATTATAGGGAACCACTGTGCTAGCACTGGGCACAAGATATGGCACTGTCTGGCAACTTCATCGTCTATACCTATTGCTAGGTCACAATTGCAGAGTGAGGAGAAACTCTCGCCATCATAAGGGAGCAGGGACCATGAGTAGCAGTATCTTTGGTCCCAGGAGAGCAGGGGTCCTGAGGAACAGTAGCACTTTGGTTACAAGGGAACAGTGACCATACTTCTCCCCAGATCACACACCTCAGAAACACTGAAAAATTCCAAATGCCCAGAACTAGCTCTGAAAACCAGCAGTACAAAAAAGCCTGAAGCTTAACCATTTCAGGCTCCCTCAAAAATTTGAATTGGACAAGTGGAAGCTTGTCTCCATGAGACATCAAGAAACAAGAAAAGTCAGAAAATGAAAATTAGAAGAAAATGTGGAACATATCAGAAAAACGAAAAACTCATGTGGAAAATAGATGGAGAGAGAATTTAAAATTATTGACTACTTGAAAGTCATAATTAAAGAAGTAGTCTAGAAATTGTATTTTAAGAAATTATTGAGGAAAACTTCCCTGATGTCTTGGAACTAGAGGGTAAAATAGAAATTGGAAAAATCCACCAATCACTATTAATAGATATCCCAAAAAGAAAACTCTAAGGGATATTATTACCAAATTCCAGAGCTCCCAGGTCAAAAAGAAAATATTTCAAGCATCAAGAAAAGAAACCATTCAAATACTGTGGAGCCACAGTCAGGATCACACAAGAATTAGCAGCAACTAAGCAAAGGCTTGGAATATGATATTCCATAAGGCAAAAGAGCTGGGATTACAGCCAAGAATAACCTAACCTGCAAAATGTGAATGAGGGTGGCCTAGCAGTTCCGAATTTCAAACTGTATTACGAAATGGTAATCATGAAAACCATCTTTTACTGGCTAAGAAAGAGTCCTAGATCAGTGGGATACATTAGGTACACAGCACACAGTAGTAGATGACCATGGTAGTCTAGTGTTTGACAAACCCAAATATCCAAGCTTTTAGGGCAGCAACTCACCATTTAACAAAAATTACTAGGAAAATTGAAGAACAGTTTGATAGAAACTAGGCATAGACCAATATACCATATACCAAGATAAGGTCAATATGGGTACATGATTTAGCTGTAAAACATGCTATCTTATGCAGATTAGGAGAGCATTGAAAATTTTACCTGTCAGCTCTGTGGATAAGGGAAGAGTTTATGACTAAAAATGAGGTAGAGAGGATCATGGGAAGTAATATAGATAATATTGATTACACAAAATTAAAAAGCACAAACAAAACCAATACAGCCAGTATTAGAGGCAAATCAGGAAACTGGGGAGAAATATCTTTATAGCAGATTCCTCTGATAAAGTTCTCTTTTCTCAAATACATAAGGAACTGAGCCAAATTTATAAAAATAAGTTATTCCCCTCTTGATAAATGATCAAAGGATGTAAATAAACAGTTTTCACAAGAAGAAATTAACGCTATCTATGGTCATAGGAAAAAATGCTGTAGGTCTTTGGCATTCAAGAATGCCACTGACCCCTCTTATTAGTTATCTGTTAGCATGATTAATACAATTATTAATTACCCAGGAAAAAAGCTCTAAATCATTATTGATTAGAGAAATGTATTTTAAAACAACTCTGATTGTTTTAAATGCCTATCAGATTGTCTAATGTGACAGAAAAAATGTTGAGGAAGATATGGAAAAATTGGGATATTAATGCACTTTTGGTGAAGTTGTGGACTGATCTAACCATTCTGGAGAACAATTTAGACATGTCCAAAGGGTTATAAAACTGGGCATATCCTTTGTTGAGCAATACCACTACTAGGTCTGTATACCAAACAGAAATGAAAAGCACTTATACATATACAGATATTTATAGCCACTCTTTTTGTGGTAGCAAAAAATTGGAAACTGAAGGGATACCCATAGATTGGGGAATGGCTGAACAAGTTGTGGTATATTATTGTGTTGGAATACTGTTGTACTATATGACATGATGAGCAGGATGGTTTGAGAAAAACCTGGAAAGACTTACATGAACTGATACAAAGTGAATTGAGCAGAACCAGGAGAACATTGTGCAGAGTAACAGCAATATTATAAGGATGATCAACAGTGAAAGACTTGGCTACTCTGATCAATACAATGATCCAAGACAATTCCAAAGGACCCATGACAAAAAATGCTATCTACCTCCAGAGAGAGAAAACTGATGAACTCTGAGTGCAGATTGAAACATACTTTTGTCATTTTATTTATATTTCATTATTATTATTATTATTTAGCAAATATGGAAATATCCTTTACATGACTTCATGTGTATAATTGCTTATCTTCTCAATGGGTGGGAGAGGGACAGGAGAGAAGGAGAGCACTTGCAACTCCAGATTTTAAAAATGAGTGTTAATTTTTTTTCCATGTAATTAGGAAATATTTAATAGAATAAATAAAAATAATTTGAAAAAATACTGCAAAAGTGGGGGCAAATGAGTAAATAGAGCAATAAAAGGAGAAGCAAAAGAGAAAAGGGGAGAAAAGTGAGGAGCAAGAGAGAGGATGTCTGAGAAAGAGACTCTTCCTGGGCAGAATATCCCAAAAGGGATTCCTCTTATAGATGTTAGGTTAGAGTAAGTGACCACAAAGGTCCCTTCTAGCTTTGAGATTTTAGGACTCAAAGGACAAGACGGAGTCTCTTGTCTTTTTCTTGGGGTGAAATGCCTTTAAAATTGTCTTTCTTCCACCCTCCTGGTCTCCCCTCCTGTTCCAAGCACCTGGTGAGGTAGAAGGGCAGACTAGTGTGTGTAATCACTAGGCCTCTTTAGAGCTGGTCTCTGTGTAGCCACAAGACCCATCCCTGGAGGGTTAGTATCTGCCTAATAACTTAATCAGTGCCAGAGCTACTCTCAGCTGGGATTTCCTTTGTGCCCCAGCAGATGCTGTTTTGCAAAAGCTGGAAGCTTTGGCATTTTTTTCTCTTTTTTTCATTCTGTACTACTTGTTAATTATACTAAAGCACATGGGGCTGCAGTTAAGGCAAGGGCCAAGCAGGGACTTCTGTTGTTACTCTTCCCTTGCTGGGAGGGAACTGAGAGCCAGATCTAGTCCAATTTATTTATCTCC
The DNA here is from genome assembly GCF_003287225.1 of Phascolarctos cinereus. Taxonomy (NCBI): domain Eukaryota; kingdom Metazoa; phylum Chordata; class Mammalia; order Diprotodontia; family Phascolarctidae; genus Phascolarctos; species Phascolarctos cinereus. The sequence continues at coordinate 309,078,499 of NW_027555625.1, forward strand.
CAGGCAGTCCTCCCTCCCTGCTTGCCACCAACCAGTTAATGAGACACTTGCTGTATATTGCAGCAAAGCTACTGCTGATGCCCAGTGTCCTAAAAGCCATGGACAGACCTATTTTTCCTTACTTTTATGGGCATTTTTCTTTTGTGTCAGTCACAGGTGAGCCTGGCAACAGGGTTAACTTTGAGGAGGAGTAGACATTCCATTTGAAGCATACCTTAGTCCTGGAAAACCAAGAATACTGGGAAAAATACTAAAACCTCTCTCCCCCATGCCCAGTTCCACCTCCAGGTCCTGTGATTATCTACTTTGCATGGAAAACTACAGGAAGAAACATTCTCTTACTTGTGCACATTGGAGCACTGAGGTTTGGCTACAAGGTGGGACTTAAATAATGCTATAGTTTTAATGCCCCCTCTTCCCTCCCTCCAAGGCCTGCTACTTAAAACATACAACATTTGGCCACTAAGGCTTGAAATTTTTCTAACAGACAAAAGCTTCTTTTTTTCACATTAAGAAAGGGCAGTGTGGCGTAGAAGATGGTGTAGTAGATTTGGAGTCCAGACTAATCTTAGTCTCAGCTGGACCATTTGCCACCTGCATGACTTTGTTGTTGTCCAGTCATTTAAGTAGTGTCTGACTCTTTGTGACACTGTTTGGGGTTTTCTTGGCAAAGACGCTGGAGTAGTTTGTAATTTCCTTCTCCAGTTCACTTTACAGATGAGGAAACTGAAGCTAATAGGGTGAAGTGACTTGCCCAGGATCACACAGCTAGTTTGAATTAAAAAAGATGAGTCTTCCTGACTCCAGGCCTGGCACTTTATCTGCCATGTAGTTGTCCCTGTGTGACTTTGGGTAAGTCATTTAACATTTCTGTACCTCAAGTTTCTCATTTGTAAAAATGAATAAATTGGACTAGATAGTCTATAAAGTCCCTTGGAAAGCTAGTATCTATTTCTTATTTCTGATAAAATCAGGTTAAATAGCATATTCCCTCTAGGAAAGAAAATGTAATGGCTAAGGTGTATTAGCTGTGTAACCTTGACAAGTCACCTACAAAATGGAGATATAATCATCATGCTACCTACCTTATGGGGTTATTGTGAGGATTAAATGAGATAATGTATGCAAAGTAGTTACTTTGTGAACCTTTAAGTGCTAAAGTAAATGTGAGCTATCATTTGCATCTGGGAGGTTGATATAATAATAATAATAATAATAATAATAATAATAATAATAATAACAATAATAATAATAATATAGAGATAATGAGGCCATAAAATCAAAGCTGGAAGGGACATGAGAGACTCTTTTGTCAAATCCCTTAATTTTACAGGTGAGGAAACTGAGGTTCAGAGAGGTTAAATGACTGGACAAGCTGACCTCTTCCGTTGCAATCTTCTTGCACTTTATTTCCCTCCTTGACTCACAGGGTCCAGGTATATTGACCTACTTGCTATCCTTCATATGTGACACTCCATCTCCCAAATCCATGCCTTTGTACAGACTTTCTCTGGTGCCTGGAATGCTCCCTCTATTCATCTTTGTCTCCTGGATCCCCTGGCTTTTTTCAAGACAGATCAAATCCAAGTTCAACAAGAGATCTTTCCTTCTCTCTCAATCTCCACTGATAGTCTCTTCTCTCTGAGATTACCTTCTATTAATACTGTATCTATCTTATATGCACAGTCATTTGTATGTTGTATACCCCATTGGCATGTGAGCTTCTGGAGGGCAGCGACCCTATTTTTGTTTGCTTGTTTGTTTCCCGTTCTTGGTATTCCTAGCATTTAGCATAGTATGTGTCACATTATAAGCATGTAGTAAATTATTTTTTGACTGAGACGTCCGTCAGCTGACACGGTCATGTACCTACCGAGTATTCAGGCCTTCCTGACTCATGAGTCCACTGCTTTATCTAATGTGCCTTGCTGCCTCCCAAGGCAAGGTTCTCAAAATGTCATCAAAGGTTTTTATGATAAAAAGAGAAGATAGGCTAGTCACCTGACAAGAATGATGGATGGCAGGTAGACATCCAGATGGCTTCACTGGTACCCCTGCCATGTTAGGAGAAAAGGAGAAAGGCTTCTAGGACAACTGATGGACCCTTTGTAATGAACTTTGAGGGGGATATGTTGTAAAAGAGTAGTATAGGATGGGCAGGAATGGATGAATTGGGCTCTACATCATATGGGGGGGCTCAAAATCAATGAGATCATAGATCTATTTGAGTATCTAAGAGGTCTTCCAGGTGCTTCTGTTTGCAGATGGCATTGTGCTGATTGCATTAAGTCAGAGCATTTCAGATCTTACTAAATGCCACCCATAATCATTCAAAGAGTTCAGCTTGAGTTCAGCCTAACCACAAAGAAAAACTGAATTGTGAAGAATGTTTTTGTCCATCATAGGACTGATTCACCAAGACAGATACTCTTAACAGTTACTTTGGAACCTTTCTACTTGCATAACCTTGAGCAATTCAGTTAACCTTCCTGGGCCTTGGTTTCCTCATTTGTAAAATGAGGTGGTTAGGCTACTTGGCCTCTCAGATCCCCTTCAAACACTGTCACGATAATATTATGAATAGTAGAACAAGACCCAGAATTGACCATGAGGAAAGCTGGTTGAATTGCATTTGGGAAATCTCACATTGATTTTCTCCCTAAATTAAAGGCTCATCATTTTAATTTGGATATTCTATGGTGGCTCTATTGCTGCTAGTCTTGACATATCACAGTCTACAAAGAATTAAAGTTGTAGGTCAGCTAAAGGTTAGTGAAGAGGCAAGGAGTGAGCATGAATAGTCTGTTCCATATTGACAATGAAGTATTGTGCAAGAGAAGAAGATTATCATCCAGGACATGAATGAGTCTTAAAAGAGGTAGACCAATCATGTGTCAAAAGTGAGAATAATGGATGGACAGTCTATTTGCAGAATCTATGAGGTGGCATTATATCTAAAAGAAGGCTCTGCACTTTGAGTGAACTAACTGGGTAGGATTTATGGGAGACCATTAACCAGAGTTGCCCTGAGTGAGAAAGCAAGGATGGATAGTGATTTGCATCACTGAATAACCTCCATTGATGGAATCACGGAACCATTTAAATATTATGGGGCTACTGTTTTTTATATCCTCAGAACTTAGCACAGTGCCTGACACATAGTAGGCACTTAATAAATGTTTACTGAATTGAGCTGAAATGAATGATGTATCTACTTAAGAGTCTGAAGACCTCAATTGGAATCTTTACTCGTCAGGGAAGTCACCTCTCCTTTTTGGGACTCAGTTTTTTCATCTGTGAACTGAAAATTGGACTCTATGAACTCCAGGGTCCTTTCTAGTCCCAAAGTTAAAAAAAATTATTTTAATTAAAAGCACTCTGCAAATGTGTTATTATTAAATGACTAGGAGAGCCTTTACTGAAAGCATTTTTTGAAAGGAAGAAGGAATCAGTAGGCCTTATAAGGAGGCGTAGGTAAGGAGATCTATTACCACATGGACTGAGGTGGGGTGGGCACAGGGAGGGGCTCAAGGAGGAAGGCATTGAAGGCAAGCTTTCCCTCCCCATTTTTCCCGAGGGTTGCCCTTTATCTTTGGAGGTGAGTGATAGTTTTGTATATGATTTGCCATTGGTAAGTCCCTCTCACTTTTCTGTGGAACAGGATGGGCTGGTTCTTCTCATCTGGCTGTTAATAATTAATAACCTCTGTGTAGAAGTAAAATTCGTTCTGTCACAATCCTAAGCAAAAGAAAAATAAGCTGCAAAATTGGGACTGGAGATGGAAAACAAGTAGTCACTATGTATAAACCCCAGGCTCACATGCTTTTATTGACTCCCAAACAGCTATAAATGTTTGATAAGGCAGCTGACTTATTTATAATCCTGCCATAGCAGATAGTGACATGTGGATGGGGCTTCCCTCAAACAGGAGGAATCTCCCAGAGTGATTCTTTCCTACAGAAGGGCTTTGACCAAGCTTAGGGTTTCCCTCTATCCACCTCTTTTTTTCCCTCTTGTGACAATGGCAGAGCCAAAAGAACTGCAGAATCGTTGCGGTGAGAGTTAAAGCTACAATAAAATTTAGTAGGATAACTTCAAAGTACTACATGTACATTCCTAATACCACCTTCACAAATACAAATAGCTAGATAACAGCTCCTAAAGGAGGGGGGAGGATCTGGGGGTCTTCATGGACTACAAGTTCTATGTGAGTCAGTCAAATGATGTTACAGAAAAAAAAAATGTTGATGCTATTTTAGGCTGCATTAAGCGAAGCATAGTGATGCAAAATAAAAATTGTGCTATGTTCTCCCCTTGGAAGGCCACAATTGCAGGACTGCTCTCAGTTCTGAGCATCACATTTAAAAGATGTAGACAAATTGGGGAATGTCCAGAAAAGGCAACCAATAGGGTGAGAGAATTGGAGAACCTAGATGAGCATAGGGGATGTGAGAATGCTCAGCCTGGAAGGAAATGCCTTAGTGAAGAAATAATAGCTATCCTAAAGGATTTGAAAGGCTGTCTTAGAAGAGAGATTGCTCTGGGTGGCAACAGAAGGCAGAACTAGGAGTAATGATGGAATTTGCAGAGGGGCAGGTTTGGTTTCCCTGTGTATGGAACTAAAACCTTTCTTCTTACGTTCCCCACTCATTGTTCCTAGGCATGTGCTCTGAGACCAAGCTAGACAAATCTTACTCTTCATTATGGCCCTTCATATAATATAAATCAATGAAACTGCCATATCTAACCCCTTGAATCTTCTCTTTTCCAGGCTAAACACCACCAGTTGTTCTCAGGGATCAGGGATGGGGAACCTGCAAACTCAAGGCGTCATGTGGCCTCAAGGCTGCAGGTTCCCCACCCCTGGCTAGGTAATCCCCTTGTAGCATGGTTTCCCATCTTTTAACCAAACTGGCCTCCTTCCCCTGAATATATTTATATTCTAGCTTGTCCTTTCTGAAATGTTCCCTTAAGAACCAAAGACAATGCTCTGGATGGAGGTCTGAGCACAGTCACTGAAAAGGCACTTGCTCTGGAGTCAGAGGACCTAGGCTCAGAGGATCCCAGATTTAGAGCTTAAGGCGATCTTAGAAGTGATCAGACTCAGCTCTCTCATTTTAAAAATGAACAAACACAGGCTGTGAGCTTAAATGTCTTGCCCATGCTCACATAGCTAGAAACGGTTAGACTCAAACCCAGGTCTTCCTGATGAGGTCCAACACTCTATCCCCTCTCTTATTTTATCTCTGACACTTAATACTTGTGCAACGTTGGCCATATCACTTAGCCATGCTGGTTTCAGTGTCTTTACCTGTAAAAAAGATGACCTCTAAAGTCCTCTCCAGCTTTAGATCTGTGAACCTGTGATACTTTTTTCTGTAAACTGTGCATCTAGTAATTCAGTCTATAATTACATTAGACTTCTTTAGCATTCCTGTTATGTTGTTGGCTTATATTGACCTTATGTTCATGCACTACAACTCCCAGCTCTCGCCTACCCCAACATGCACTAATGTCCATGCATTCTTTTTTTCCACCTTGGACTTGTGAAATTGATTTTGAAAACCTAAGTATAGACTTTTCCTTCATCCCTACAAAGTAACATTTTTTTTAATTTGGCCCATTTTTCTAATCGAGATTTTCTTGTTCCTGAGTGTCATCGAAAGGACTAGTTACCCTCCCTCCACTTGTATTTGAGGGTCACTTGCAAAATGATACTTTAATGATTTGGGTCTAAATGAAAAATATATATATATAAATAGGTCATTTCCCCTTAAATTATATGGGTTTTACAATTAGTACAATGGTATTTCTTATTTACCTCATGTCACTGGAGGCTGAATTCTTTCAGGAAAGTAAAATTTCTGTGTAATTAGAGCTTCATGTTGTTAAACACCAGCACTTTAAAAATGTTTTAACAATCTTCAGTGAAGTTTTCTAATATGTATTTCACCTCCACCCTACTCTTGCTAATTAAATAGTGGACCTTGAATATCATTTAAGCTTTCATTGTTGACATAGGCTTCTCAGTGTGATCATTCCTTAGCATTGTCCTGTGTGGGAATAGATTTCTCACCCTGCTGGTTGTTTTTCTGGTCTTCTCCTTTGTTGCTGATCTTCCACTTCTCCCATAGTGCTTCAGCTTTTCAGTAGCAGTCATTCTACTCTCTGTTTTGCTGCTTCTAATCTGCTATGGGTTGGGGGTTCAGGCAATAGAGCTTGAGAAGAATTGCATTCTGGGAAGGACTCATTTTGTGAGTACCTCCCTCTTTCAAGCCATCCTTTGCATTACACTCTTCCTCTATGGGAACTCCATCCTATCCTCCTCAGGTGCCTAGTACTCTCTTGGCCTGTATCCATTTTCTCCCATTAAGCCTATTCTTTTTTTTTTTTTTTGGCAATTTGGGTTAAGTGACTTGCCCAGGGTCACACAGCTAGTAAGTGTCAAGTGTTTGGTCTGAGGCCAGATTGAACTCAGGTCCTCCTGACTTCAGGGCTGGTGCTTTATCTACTGTGTCACCTAGCTGCCCCTATTAAGCCTATTTTTTTAGAAGATGGGGAGAGGGAACAACAGAGAACCAGTGAATCCATCAACTTCAACATTTCAGAGGCTTGCAAGTGCATTGGAGTTACCAGCACAGATTGTAACACTATTGCAGCTTAATAGGCAATTTTGGAAAAAAATTCGTTAGACTGTGGTCAAATTTGTAAGAAACCTTAATCATTCTATTTTAGGATTATGGTAGATTAGAAAGAAGACCTGATTTGAAAGCAGAGAACCAGGGTTCAAATCATGGCTCTGCCACTTTGGTGTGATATTGGGCAAGTAATTTAAATCTCCTGGGTCTCTGTTTCCTTACCTCTAAAAATAAGAGGGTTAGATTAGGTGAACTCTGAGGTCCTTTCTATCATTAGATCAATGATCTTAGGATCCTTGGAGTCCAGATATGTACATATGGGAACTGGGCCCATATTCAAAATCCTTCTAGCTCGGTCAGATGATCTAGCAGGAGTGAGGAACCTGCGGCCTTGAGGCTGCATGTGGCCGTCTAGGTCCTCAAGTGGGGCCTTTAGACTGAATCCAAATGTCACGGAACAAATCCCCTTAATAAAAGGATTTATTCTGTGAAGTTTGGATTCGGGGAAAGGGCTACACGTGAGAACTTAGAGGGTCACATGAGGCTTCGAGGCCTCAGATTCCCTACCCCCGGTAGCATTTGTGCTCTGCTGGCCTAGCTTTTGAAAGTTCAGAGTTACTTCTCTTCTACAAGATTAATTCATACTAAGGGGAATTCCAATTCATCTTAGGGTAGCTATGAGCGGTAGCTTACATTACCTTCCTCCAGGGGCATTTGCATTTTGGCTGGGATCAAAAATTTTGGTTATAGACGAAGTGAAAAAAAAGGTGAAATCCAGAACATCAGCAGTTAACCCATGGAAGAGATATTTTAGAGTACACGGGATCCTTCTTCTACCCCTGGTTTGTGCCATGAGCTTTAATATTTAGAGAGATATTCTGGCTTATAAAGAAGGTACTCCCTGCAGTGATACTTATGGCAAACCCTCTATGCCTTCTCTTTTTCATGTTTGTTCATTAACTTTCTTAAGCTGAAGGGCTTAATCATGGCTATGCTTTAGGCTAGCCCTAATTCAGGACTTCTGAGCATAGGGCATCCCCGTAGAAAGCCCTGGGGAGAAAGAATAGGAAGATGAGAACTGACAATTTAATTTTTTTTTCTTCCTGAAAGCCCATCGCTGCTTTAATACACGCAGCTGCTAAGTCAGGATTCCTTGGCTCATGCGTGCGAAGGGACCTTGACTGCTTCCGCTCCAGCCTGTGCCTCATAAAGATGTTCCATTAACTGCCTCAAATGCTGTCGTTAATAACATACTTCAGGGTTCACTGGCTGTCTGGTGGGGGCAGATTGGAAGGGGGGACAGGAGACCGAGGATCTGTTCTGACTTGATGGTTATTGATCTGTCCCCCAACTCCATGCAACATTAGGCTGGGATTTTGCTGTGTGTTCATTAATACCAAAGAAGGTAGCTCCCTCCAGGGTTTCGGTTAGCTTTTCAATTACACTGAATTCCTGTGTCAGTTTCTATAGGTGATGTGCAGAAACCTTAACTCATAAAGCTGCTAAGTTTGGGTGCGACTCTTCGTATCGCAAAATGATCCTTTATTTGTTTATCAGATCATAAAACATAAGCCTGGGAAGAGCCTATATAGAAGCTGGAATGTTAGAACAGGAGTCAGGCAATACTTTTCTGCGATGGGTAGGGAGACATTCCTGGCTGTCCAGCCAGCCATCTCCCTGTCCCAGTGCCTCATCAGCCCCTGCCCACCACGGCCCAGTAGCCATCAAGCCCCTCTCCTGGTCTGCCTTTCAACCAACATGAGGTCATAGGATCATAGATTTAGGGCTTGAGTGGAACTTAGAAATTATCTAGCTCAATGCCCTCCTTTTATAGATGAAAAACTGTGGCCCAGAGGAGCTCAGTGACTTGATTGGGGATACATAACTAGTAAGTTTCAAAAGCTGGATCTGAATCCTGGGCTTCCTGATGCATAGTCCAGCAATCTATCTGCTGTGCTATGCTGTTTTTCCCAGTTTCCTACCTGGAGATTCAAGACACTATGGGCTCCCACCTTCTCTCCCCAGCTACCCTCCGTGGTAAATTCGTCATTAGCTTTTTTTCCAGTCACTCTATTCCTCTGTCTTCCATTTACCCTGGGCCCTTTGAATCTCTTCTGTGCTGTTGGGCTATGGAAAAGTCACTGGATTTTAAATTAAAGGAACTGAGTTTGAATCTTGGCTCTGCCACTCCCTAGGTGTGAGACCTTGAACAAATCATTTCAGTTCTCTGGGCCTGTGTTGTTTCATCTGTATGATAAGGTGTTTAACTAGATAAATGACTTGAAAAGTCCCTTTCAGCTCCAAATCTATGATTCCACAATCCTGAGATAACATCTCTTTACATTTGTTGAATCTTTTTGTTCTCATTGAAACTTAGCTTTCCCTTGAAGAGAACACCTCTCTTCTCACTTTCTCCAAGGCTGATTTATGTTCTCTCAGACAGATAGGGCCAGGAGAGAGAATGGGTATACTCTTGGTTCCACATGACAATTTGTCGACCCAATTTATGCAGCTACATGGTACAGCAGATAAAGTGCTAGATTTGGAGTCAGAGAGACCTGAGTTCAAATCCTGACTCAAATACTTATTGGCTATGTTCCCCTGGGCAAGTAACTTAGCCTTTTTGTGCCTTGGTTTCCTCCTCAGCAAAATGGCTACATATATTATACACACACTAAGGAATAATAAGAAAATAACATTAAAGTACTTTGCATACTCTAAAGCATTATAATAGCAGTTTTAAACTATTAACACTTGAAACTTTACCTAAGGCTTTGGAGACACCTAAACAAATGTCAACTATATCAAAACTAGCTATCACCTAGCAACTGCCTTTTAAAAAATATTTTCCCCAGTTACATGTAAAACAATTTTTAACATTTTTTAAAAGTTTTGAGTTCCAAATTCTGTCCTTTCTTCACCCCTCTCCCTGATGTAGTAAGCACTCTTATATAGGTTATACATGTGCAATCATGTAAAACATTTTTATGTTAATCATTTTGTACAAGAAGATGAACAAAAAATAATAAAAAAGGAAAGTGAAAAATAATATGTTTTAGTCTCTATTCAGATAATATCAGTTCTTTCTCTGGAGGTGGATAGCATGTTTGATCATGAGTCCTTTGGGATTGTTTTGGATCATTGTATTGTTGAAAATAGTGATGTCATTCACAATTCTTCATTGTACAGTATTGCTGTTACCGTGTACAGCATTCTCCTGGTTCTGCTCACTTCACTTTGCATCAGTTCATGTAAGTCTGCAGGTTTTTTTCCTGAAATCATCCTGCCTGTCATTTCTTATAGCACAATAGTGTTCCATCACAATCATATACCACAATTTGTTCACTCATCTGTGAAAGGCACCTCTTCAATTTCCAATTCTTAGTCTCACATAAAGAACAATTATAAATATTTTTTGTACAAGTAGGTCATCCCCCCACCTTTTAAAAAAAATTTGGGGGGGCAGCTAGGTGGTGCAGTAGATAGAGTACTGGCCCTGAAGTCAGGAGGACCTGAGTTCAAATCCAGCCTCAGATCAAACACTTGACACTTAGTAGCTGTGTGACCCTGGGCAAGTCACTTAACCCCAATTGCCTAAAAATTAAAAAAAAGAAAAAAATTTTGGGATATAGACCTAGCAATGGTATTGCTGTATCAAAGGGTATGCACAGCTTTATAGCCCTTTGGGCATAGTTCCAGATTGCTCTCCAGAATGGTTAGGTCAGTTTACAAGTCTACCAACAGTACATTAGTGTCCCAGTTTTCCCAAATCCTCTCCAACATTTGTCATTTTCCTTTTATTGTCATATTAGCCCTTCTTATAGGTGTGAGTTGGTAGCTCAGAGTTGTTTTAATCCCAGCAACTACCCACTGTACCTAGACATCCTAATTACTGTGATCTGTAGACTTCCAGGTTATTCTCTCTTCTTCCCACTAAGTTCAGTATCTGGCTCAGCCTTCCTCTTCACCTTAAACCCTGCCCCCTTGGAATACCCTGGCCTTCCATTTATTCAGCTTCTTCAACTCCAGTGTTTCCAGTCTACCTCAACCACAGAAAGGAGGGGCCATACTCAAGGTACCAACCTTCTCCTCACTGTTCAACTGAATTTAACCTTGGTTCCAGAATTCCTAGTCATGGCTCTGAATAAAACATCAATCAGTCAGTCAACAATGATGAATTAAGTGCCTGATATGTACCAGGCTCTGTGTAGTTACAGGTCATAGAAAATCAAAGCATGAAACAGTACCTACTCACAGGGAGCTTATGTTCTAATGGGGGAGCCAACTAGAGAGAGTCTGAATCAGCAGGTAAGGAGAAAATGCTCCAGGCATGTGGAATAGCATGTTGATGGGAGATGGAGTGTCATGTGTCAAAAACAGAGAGAAGTCCGATTTGGCTAGTTCTCAGTAAAAGAAGCAGAGTAATTTCTAATGAGACTTGAAGGATAGGTTGGGGCCAACTCTTTATAGGCTAAACAGAAGGATGTATATTTTATCCTAAAGGTACTGGAAGCAACCTTAGAACAGAGAACGGTTAGAAAATAAAACAGAATTTTGGAAATGAGGAGTCCTTAGAACATGGAGTATTAGAACATAAAACAGAATTTTAGGGCTAGAGGAAACTTTAGAACATAGACAGAGAGAGCTGGAAGAGATTTTAGAATATATTTAGAATATAAATCATAGAATGTTGGAACTAAAAGTGAATTTTAAAACCTGCCTGCCCAACCCTCTCATTTTACAAATGATAAAAGTGAGAGTCACAGAGATAACGTGACTTACTCAAGGTCACCTTTGATCATCTGAGGGCAGGGGCTGGATATACTGATGCAGGGCCACAAATTTTCCTAAGGGCACATATATAGCTGCTGCTCTGGGCACCTGTAAAATAGATAGAGAGTATAACTGATTTGAGAGGGTAAACACTTGGTTAAGAGAGGGAGAGACTGAGTTCATACACGTAGGAGAGAGGGGACAGAGTGTTGCAGTGTCAAATGATAAAAATAGGTTTGGCGGTGTTGGAGCTAAGCCCTGTGATTGGCTGTTGTAGGAAAGCTGTGATGCAGCCCATCTTTCCACAAGCTGACTGATTGCACACACAAATGGGGAGGGGTGGGGCACTACTCTAGGGGATGGACTATCTCCTCTCAGTCCTACCATTTGCAGAAATACTCAAATGTTCTCTTTGTCACTGCTCATCCCTCTCCGCCCCCACCCTGTGAACTCTGCTGTCCTGAAGCAACCCCCATCGACAGATTATTGATGTGCCTACCTCAAGTAAATGGGCCTCAGTGCAGTTTTGACTAATTATGGCTTTAGTGGTTATTGTAAATGTGAGAGATGCCTGTGGTCAGGAGAAAGACTCATGGTGTCTAATGTCTTCTTTGTTCTTTCTTCTGAGAATCCGCCAGGTTTATAACAAGGTAAGATCACAAACAAGCGGACAGAAGCTATTTCTTACTCCTGACATTTAACAGATATGTGATCCTGGGCAAGTTGCTTAACTTTGGTGCCTTGGGCAATTCCTTAGGATTTATCTGCTGAGGTATAGAAGTAGTTCATGCCCCAGAAGTACCCTAGGCTAAGGAATTCATTGATCCTTCATATGTTTGCTTAGGTTAGTAACTTCCAAATGGTTGAGTCTCAAAAATGAATTGATAAATCATGGAATCAGAATCTCTGACTTGTAAAACAAAAAGCTCCAAGGTCATCTAATCCAACATATAAATGGAGCAGAAACCCCTATACCACATCCTTGATAATCAAGCTTCCAGCTTTTATTAGGAGACCTCCAGTGGTATAGAAGCCACTACTTCTTAGAAAACCCAGGCAGCTTTTGGCTTCCTCTGGCATTCTTCAATATGTTCCTCTTGGTGACAGGGATACTCACCCAGGCTAGAATGAGCAGGGAGCTAGACAGCTGACACTGGCATGTGATCTTCCAATATGTGTTTATAATTATGCAACATTATCTTAATTACCAGGATGAGAGGAGGGGAGAGATGTTGAAAAAACCTGACTGGCAAAATGCTCTGTGAAAAATAACTTGAAGCTCTGCCGCAGCAGGCCTGTGATTGTGGTCATAATTGGAAATGGCACTATTAATACAATTCTTATTCATTTCGTATCATAAAAAAGGAAGCGCTTTTTGCAATTACCCAATTCCAAATGAAATTAACATTCCTTGGCATTTCCCATAAATGGTTAGTTTGCACACATGAGTGGAGACAATTAGCCAGGAAGTGATTGAGAACCGTGACTGGAGAGAGGATAAGGGGAGGGTCAGCTGGGAGCAGCCTCGTTTGGAGGCTTTATGCAGTGTCTAGTTCCCTCTTCTAGGTTACCTTTGATAAGGTCCTGTGATTAAACTGCCCTATTCCTGGAAGTACCTCCATGTCTGCCATGTGGCCTGAACATGAGAAGGGAAGGAAGTGACACTACCCATTGCTTCTCAAGTCTCTATGTGCTTATAGAGAGAGGGTATTAAGATTAAAAAAAAAACAACACTAAATCCATAGGATCTCTGGCTCTGCATCATTAAGAAGCAGAGTACACTATAAGGCATACTGACCTTCTGTTTGGCTTCAGCTCCTCGACTTTGAGCCTAAGGCTGACAGTCTCACTAGGAAGGCTAACAGAGGGGACTCCTGCCCTGGAGTCAGAGGACCCTCTGCTGCTCCTACTTGCTGATGTAGTGCCCTAAAAGTATCAGATCCGTTGGATTCTGAACCCTTCTTTGCCCTGACCTTTAAGACTGCCTGAAGCTCTGAGCCATTTCTGCTTCTGGGAACTGGGCTTCCTTCTCTGATCTGTGAGGCATCCCCAGACGTGCGCATGTGTTACACATACAAATAGACTCGGATCCAGTGGAACTAGAATTTTTTTTCAGTTCCTCTGGCTAGATCCTCCCATCTCCCAAATCTGGACATTTTCTTCTTTCTGTCCCCCATACCTAGAATTTTTTCCTTCCTCATCTGTGTTATTGTTGCTCTGCAGTTGTGTCTGACTCTTCATGACTCTATTTGAAGTTTTCTTGTCAAAGATACTGGAGTGGTTTGTCAGTTCCTTCGCTAGCTCATTTTATAGAAGAAGAAACTAAGGCAAAAAGGGTCAAGTGATTTGCTTATTTATTTCACACCCATAATTCCCCAAGTAGAAAATAAGAAAGTAGAAATTAGGAAGGTGCATTTTCTCAATTCTTCTCTATGATCATATGGACAATGTATATATATTTTCCTGGTACTGTGTACTTCATCCCGTATCAGTTCATATGTCTCTTTCCATGCTTCTTAGAATTCATCTTTTTTGTGATTTGTTATGATGCAGTAATGTTCCATTGAACTCATGAAACACAATTTATTTAGCCATTTCCCTATTCACTGCCATACCTACCTAGACCTCTCAAGTGCATGATCCATTTCCTACTCTGGAATTGGTCTGATTCCTCGAGTCTTGTATAAGATTCGACTTGTATATAGACTCTAGGATTTATCCCTACCCTAGAGGCATTGTCCTGAAGTGACACTCACCTCGTTTTGATGAGGGAGCTGCAAAGGTCAAAGAGGAGAAAGATGACTGGGGACAGGGAAGGGAGAAAAAGTTAGAGTGTTTTAATGGCCATAAGTAAGTAAGTGAGCATAATCATTTGCATGGAATTATGTCCTTTCTGGGGATTTAGGGTTTTAACTCACATAATTGAAATTATTAGAATAGACATTTAGGGTCTGAGAATCATAGATGTGTGTGTTCAGTACTCAACATCATTTAGACATTCTAAAATGCAATGTTTTGGCATCTTCCAGTTAATATTGAATTAAATTGAAGATAATAGTAAGAATAATGATAATGAGAGTTCACATTTGTATAAGGATTTAAGGTTTACAAAATATGATTCTTCACCGCAACCCTATGACTAAAGAAGTATATACCATGATCCCTTGTTTGTTTGTTGTTTGTGTTTTTGGGGGTTGTTTTTTATATATATGGGGAAACTAAGAGATACAGAGCTTTATCCGTGGTCACACACCTATTGAGAATCAACATGACATAAAGGGAAGAGAGCTAGCCTCAGACAGGAAATTTGAGGCCAGCCGAAATCGTACCTGTGACACCTCCTAGCTGCGTGACCCTGGGCAAGTAACGTAATCTTTCAGTGCTCTGGGCAGGTCTCTAAGATAGGTCAGCTGACTTTCTCCAAACCTTCATTGCTGAGCTGAGATTAAAACTCAAGGCCTATGAATATGGATCCAATATTCTTTCTACAGCACCATGCTGCTTCCTCTGTAGCACCCGTGCTTATCCCACCCTCTCCCAGTATCTCAGTCGCCTAAGTTACAGAGAAGGTTCTGATCTTTTTCAGTATAGGAAATTTCTCACTGGGAGTTCTGTTTACTAATCAAATCCCAGGTCCACATGTATAATCTATGTCTGATTGCTAACCATCTCAGGGAGGGGGAGGGGAGAGAGGGAGGAAGGAATAGAATTTGGAACTCAAAACTTTTAAAAATTGTTAAGAAATGTTTTAACATGTAATTGGGAGAAAATAAAATTGTATATACATATATCATATGTATATCCCAGGTCCAGTCTTCAGCCCTACACCATTATCATGTCAGAGTAAGGACTGACTCTCTGATTCCAAGGGCAGACCTTGTTTTGCTTCTCAATATTTGTATTTGACATGGAGATTGTTCATGGATTTTCCTTAAAAATGATTTGGCAGAATGGGATAGACAAAGAAAAGGCAAAAATAGTCCCTGTCTTTAAGGAACGTATATTCTAGAGTGGGACAAAAGATATTCATGAATCCTTTTATATAAGATGAACACAGAGTAGGTCTATGGTAGCCTTAGAAGGGAAGGTAACCAGCAGCATACTCTGTCTGCATATTACAGATTCCATCTTTTCTTAGGCGATTGAGATACTGGGAGAGGGTGGGATAAGCACGGGTGCTACAGAGGAAGCAGCATGGTGCTGTAGAAAGAATATTGGATTCATATTCATAGGCCTTGAGTTTTAATCTCAGCTCAGCAATGTTCTGTCCTGGAGGTTTGGAGAAAGTCAGCTGACCTATCTGGTCTCAGTTTCCCTCTGTCTAAAATGAGGAGGTTGGATTGGAAATCTAGTTCTAAATCTGTGAGCATGTGTGATCCTGGGAAAGTTTCTTGTATGGCTCTCTCCACTAAAAGAAAACTAGTGAGGAAATGCTGGATTCTGCATCTGTGGGGTGTTTTAAGGACACCAGGAAATAGATAGAATAATGGTGGAATAGCGTAAGGGGGTAGATGAGGACACTGTCCACAGTAGAGAGAATGTTATAACATGGTGAAAAAACCAATGGAAGTAGGGAGTTATATATTTGTCCTGAGAAGTTGGGTTGAGTGAGTGGAGAGAAATTAATGAGTACAATGGTCCCAACACTAATGTTTGTCTCTTGGGTCATTAACACACACACACACACACATGCACGCACACGCACACATATATACATAGATATATACATAGATACACACATATATACATATATATGCACATACACATAAATGATATACATATACATATTCACATGCACATAATTATATGTTCTGATGTGTACTATATAATAATATATTTATAATATTGTTATTATTATAATTACTATTATAACTGTTTATAATATATAATTGATACATTGTGTTTTTATATCACAATTATTTCTGTATATACTTGCCTAGCATTGAACCCACCATTATTTGACAGTAAATAATCAATGAAATAAAACCCACCAAGACATTGACTGCATTGTACAGTATATCATCATCATCATCATCATCATCATCATCATCATCATCATCATGTTTTGTGGGAAGGTGTTCAGTTATGGTTTTTTGCTTCAGTAATAACAGTAATTATAATAACTGTCATTTTTTACAGCACTTTAAAGTTTCACAGCAATGTGGCAATGTAAATATCACAAAAAAATATCATTCCCATTTTATTGTTACCCAAGGCTTCACGACATGGTGGAAAGCTCACATTAAAGGCAGGAGAAACCTGCTTGCGGATACCAACAGCACCTGGAAAATAGTGGGCACTTAATAAATGCTTGGTTTTTTTTATTTTGGTCAGTTGATACCAATACCAACACTTAGTATCCATGAGAATTGTGGCCAAGACACAAACTCTCTGAGGCCTTAGTTTCCTCATTTGGGAAACGGGGATAATAATATGCATGTGCACTGTCAGCCTCCTAGGGTTGTTGGGAAGGTTAGATAGGATAATGTGCATAAGGAACTTCACACATCCAAAGATGTTGTACGAGGACGGGCTATCATTATTCAGCCCTGTCATGAAACTGTAATTTCACTATAGCAGTGCAGGTCACCACCCAACCCTGTCTGTTCGTTCTTGTGATTCCTCTATATGTCCTCCTGTAATACTCAACAACGAGTCTACCTGTTGTGTTGAGGCCCTTTTTCTAGATCTCTTGACATTGTAAGGTACACACAGGATGTCCATTCGCTATTCCGTATTCTCACGCAGTTCAGCTCTTCTTGTGACCTATATATATATGTGAGTGAAACTGAGATAGGTGACACAGTGGATACGAATCAGGAAGACCTGAGCTCACATGTGGCCTTAGATACTTTCTAGCTTTGACCCTAGGCCAATCACTTAATCTCTGTTTATCTCAGTTTTCTTACCTATAAAATGGGCATAATAACAGTACCTACCTCCCAGGGTTGTTTTGAAAATCAAATGAGATAATATTTGTAAAGTAGTTAACACAGTGCCTGGCACAAAGTAGGGGCTACATTGTTATTATTGTTATTGTTTAGTCATTTCGCTCACATCTGACTCTTTGTGACCCCTTTTGGGGTTTTCTGGGCAGAGATACTGGAGTGGTT
The DNA here is from genome assembly GCF_003287225.1 of Phascolarctos cinereus. Lineage (NCBI taxonomy): Eukaryota > Metazoa > Chordata > Mammalia > Diprotodontia > Phascolarctidae > Phascolarctos > Phascolarctos cinereus. Next base: position 309,096,023 of record NW_027555625.1, read on the forward strand.
GCCATTTCCTTTTCCAGATCATTTCATAGATGAGGAAACTGAGGCAAACAAGGTTAAGTGACTTGCCCAGGGTCACACAGCTAGTAAATGTCTGAGGCCAGATTTGAACTCATGAAATTGAGTCTTCCTGATTCCAAGGCCAATTGCTCTCCCCACTGTACCACCTAGCTACCCTAGTAGGTACTATGTAAGTGTTTGTTTCCTTCCTCCTCCCATGTGAGCAAAAGAAAGGGCAGCTGAGGCACAAGCAAGCAGAGGCCTCTCCAAGGTCACACTGCTAATAAGTAGCAAAGTCAGGGTTTCATCTTGTGAACTGTGACTATAAACCTATCCCTGTTTTCATGATATAATAGCTGATGCCATAGCATAGAGAAGCAAGTGATGCAGAGAGGTGTGAGGTCAGAGCTAGTCTGGCTCTGCTTATCTGAATAAGCTTGGCTGAACTTGGTTCTAGCTCCCTTCCCTACAGAAGAATGCTTAGGCTACACAAGGCAACTGTAAATCTTTAGTGAATTACTGGATCAGCCAATCCATCAATAAGTGAGTCGACATGTGTTCGTTAAACACTTACTATGTACCAGGTACTGTGCTAAGTGCTGGGTGATTAAAAAAAAAAATAAAGGAAAAAGCAGTCCCTGTCCTTGAGTTCCTTTTCTAAAAGAAGAGTTAATACACATACACACACACATGTGTGTGTGTGTGTGTGTATATATATATATGTGTGTGTGTGTGTGTGTATGTATGTATGTATATATACATATCTATATATATATCTATATCTATCTATCTATCTATCTATCTATCTATCTATCTATCTATCTATATCAATGTGTATCTGTATGTATGTAAATCAGTACATAAATACAGTGGAGTTAGATAGTAGCCTCAGAGGAGAAGGCACTAACAGCCTGGGTAACCAGGAGAGGCTCTCTGCAGGGGTTGGAGATTGCTCTGCATCTTCAATGAAGACTTCTATGACATGGAGATGATAAGGGAGAGCATTCTAGAAATGAGGGACAGGCAGTGCAATGTCACAGAACTGGGAAATAGAGCATTCTGGGTAAGAAAAAGCAAATAGGCCATTATGGCTACATGATAGAGTACATAGAGGGTGGTAATGTGTTAAAAGACTAGAAAAATAGGCAAGGGTCAGGTTATGAAGAGCTTTAAATGCCAATTAGAGAAAGCTTATATTTGATCCTAGAGGTAATAAGGAGGTATTGGAGTTTACTGAGTGTGTGCGAGGTGTGGGGGGAGGTGACATGGTCACATCTTTACTTTAGAAAAATCACTTTGGTAACTGCTATGGAAGATGAATTACGGTAGCAAGACACTTGAATCAGGGATTCCAATTAGAAGGCTATTGCAGTAGTCTAGAATAAGGTCCTGAACTGGCGCGTTTGCTATGTGAGTGGAGAGAGGAGGATATATAGAAGGGATGGTGCAGAGAAAGAATGCCAAGAACTGGCAACTAATTGTTTGTATGGAGTGAGTGAAAGAGACGAGTCAGAGATTATACCAAGTATTGAACCTTGGTTACTGGGATGGTGGTGTCCTCAACAATAACAGAGAAGTTCAGAAGAGGAGCGGATTTGAGGAGGGGAGAAGATAATGAGTTCCATTTGGGGCATGTTAAATTTGAAATGCCCATGAGATATTTAGTTTGAAATGTGTAATAGGTAATTGGTGATGCAGAGCAGGTGGTCAGGAGTGAGACTAGGGCTGAATAAATAGTTCTATGAATTATCTACATAGAGATGATAATTGAACTCCTGGGAACTGATGAGATCTCCAAGTGAGATACTATAGAAAGAAAAAAAAAGGGGCCCCCAGAGACAGACTGTTTTTGGGGAGGACACCATGACATGTATAATGAACCAGTGAAAGAAACTGAGGAGTGGTCAGACAGGTGGGAGAAGCAAGAGAGAGCAATCAAAAAATGCAAAGAGGAAAGGGTGTTTGTGAGAAGATCGGTTAGCAATGTCTGATGCTGCACAGAGGTCAAGAAGGATGAGGACTGAGAAAAAACCATTCATTTTGGCAATTACTAATTATTTTGGAGGCAGCAGTTACAATTACATGATGAGGTTAGAGCCCAGATTATAAGAGTTTAGAAGATGGGGAGAGAAAAGGAAGTGGAACCACCAGTTGCAGACAACCTTTTTTTCTAGGAATTTAGCTAAGAAAGGGAAAAGAGATATAGGATGGTAGCTGGCAGGCTTGGCAGGATGAAGTGAAGGTCTTTTGTTTTTCTTCTGTAATGGATGGGAAAGCTTTGACCATGTTTATAGATAGGTAAGAAGGAAGAAGTAGATGGAAGGGAAAAAGGGAGAGAGGAGAGAGGGGGGAGGAGGAGAAGGAGAAGGAGAGAGAAAAAGGGAGTGAGGGAGGGGGGAAGAGGAGGAGAAGGAGAAGTAGTAAGAAGGAGGGAGAGGGAGGAAAAGACAGAGAGAGAGAGAGAGAGAAAGAGAGAGAGAGAGAGAGAGAGAGAGAAGAGAGAGAGAGAGAGAGTGAGCTCACTGATATTGATTTACCTATGTACATGTTGTTTTCCATTATAGAATGGAAGCTCCTTAGAGTCAGGACAGTTTCATTTTTCCCTCACATGTGGCAGAATGTCTGGCACATAGCAGGTGCTGAATGAATATTTGCTGAATTGAGTTTTATTGATAAGGGAACCAATACCCAAAGAGGTAATGTGATATACCAAAAGTAACACAGGTAGTATTATATAGAACTCAGGTTCACTGATTCCAAATCTAGGGCTATAATTTCTTCCTTCTGACAATCAAACTCTGCCAGCCCTAATTTAATTTAACCATATCTTAGGCCAATTCTTTTGAATCTTCCTTGAGAACTGAATGCATCTCCCTGTTCTGGTTCTCAAACGATGCTTCCTTGATTTATTACTTACCCCCTCCCCCTCCCTCCACGCTGCCAAGTTGTTTTATCCTAGATTCTGATCCACATGTGTCTATCATCCCATCCTGTAGTTGACATATATGTATATGTCTCCCTGCGGCATTCCTCTTCCCTGTTAAAATCGGACTCAAGACTTAAGTCCTGCTAAAGTAAGAAGCAAGGATGACTCCGAGTTTCCCTCTGAGCACCATCTGCCTCACTTGGGCACCACAGACATTAAAAACCAGCAGTGACTTCTGATTTTCTCACAACTACTGACTTGTGATGGTATCTGGCCTCTCTCCTGCCTTGCACTAGATAAAGGACCACACTGGCTCTGAGCCCAGAGCAGTAGGGGATTGGGAATGAAGGATTCTTATAAATTCTGCACATGAAAGAGGAAACGAAATGTGTTCAGTTTCCCTCTAAGGAAAAGTCATTTGAAACAGAGATTTTCCCCCTACCCATCAAAAAAAAAATTATACTAAAAAGTTAAGAGCCATTGGCTTTCGTATGGTACGTGAAGTTTTATTCAGTAACCTAGAGATAGGGATAATGGAATGGAAACTCAAAAGAATATCTACATTTTATATGTGTGTATATATGTGTGTGTGTGTGTGTGTGTATGTGTATATACATATATATACATATGTGTGTGTATGCAGGACCTTTGGTTTCTTGTATATCAGGAGCTATAGGTGAGCAGCTCGTTTTACCCACACAGAACAGAAACTGCTCTGCAACTTAGAATCTTGGAGAGCTACCTGAGGGACTTAGAAGTTAGGTGATTTCTCTAACAGTAGCCAAAGAGTGTATGTTGCAGAAACGATTGAAACTCAGGTCTTCCACATTCCAAAGCTGACCCTCTTTTCAGTATAATGCACTTCCTTTCTCAGTGGAGGAAGAGAGGGAGGGAGAGAGGAAAGAGAGACAGAGAGGAAGATGGGGGGAGAGGGAGAGAGAAAAAGAGAGAGAGAGAGATCTACATATAGAACTATAAAGATCTTCCCTCTTTCTATCTTATCGAGCTCTTCCAATCTACTGTTTTAAAATTTAATAGTAGATTTAAACACACACGTTCATGACATATATTATATATTTACATATTTGTGCAGAAAACTCTTTCTCTGATGTGATTATATTGAATCAGATTCTGGGAGGCTTAAGCCATTGCAGGTGAATAAACTGAGAAGCAGTGGGTAGCAGATAAAAGAAAGGGTAGATGAGGCAGGGCCTCAGGGGAGGGAGTTATCATGTCTTGTTTATAATCCCAGAAGATTGCCTTATCTGAAAAGTGACTGGAGACTGAGCCTACTTCCTGAGCTATCAGTATCACACACGTTGCTATGAGACGTGATCAGGTTTGGAGAAATTCTTCACCCCCCCCAACCCTCCCCTCCCTACCCCATTCCCCAATAGATACCTCTTCTACACTCTTTTTTTTTTTAAACACTGTTTCTCTCCTCTATCATGTACACCTAGCAAAATAAAAGCATTCCTCAGGATCCACCCAGGCGTGTATGCAGGGCACCCAGTGCAAATGGCTTTCCAGGATTGATCTCTATTATTTTACCGAATAACATCAGAGGGGGAATTTGTTCTGCTTGGCTAAAGATATTATTCGCACTAGTCTATAGTGCTAAATCTCAGTTTGTTGGGGTGGGAAGATGAGGAATTTTCCATCCTTCCCTGCATCTCTGCTTGTAACTGCTTTAGTTAAGGTAGTCAATTCAAATAACATTTACTAATTACTTGTAAATAGTAGGTGCTTAATAAAATTTTATTTGAATTGAACTGGATCCTTGGTTAGTTCAGTTACAATCAGAGTAAGCCAGAGAGGAAGAGCCCAGAGTAAGGCCCCTTCAGTACAGAGGATACTAGTTATGTAGTTACATATTAGGACACTTAAGTGAAGTCTCTGGCCATCCTTGTAGCTAAAAGAGAATAAATCATTCTTTGTTCAGAGCATTCTGTGAAGAGTCTCCATAGAAAACAAACTAGGTTTCTTTTTCATTGTTTGGTAATAGCTATGAAGCAGCTAGATGACATAGTGGATCAAACCTTGGGCTTGGAGGAAGGAATACCTGAATTCAAATCTGGATTCAGACACTTATCAGTTATGTGACCTTGGGCAAGGCACTTAACCCTGTTTGCCTCAGTTGCCCATTTGTAATATGAGCTAGAGAAGGAAATGGCAAACCACTCCAGTATTTTTGCCAACCCCCCCCCCAAAACAAATGGCAAACAAACAAACAAACAAAAAACAACAACAATAAAAAAAAAACCAAAAACACAAAATGGGGTCAAAAGAGTCGACAAGATTGGAACAACTGAACAGCAACAGCGTGAAGTATAGGTCAGTCAGACTTGGGGAGCAACCAGGAAACAGTGATAATAATTATGGTGGCAGCATGATATATTAGAAAGACCACTGGATTAGGATGGGAAACTCTGGGGTTCTAGTCCTGGACTGGCCACTTGCTAGTTAGAAGAGCTTGGACAAATATCCCACTTTTCAGGGTTTTAACTTCATCAGTTGTGAAATGAGGTTAATAAACATTGACCTGTCTCCTTTAAAGGGCTTTTATTAGATTCCGGTGAGATAACATATGAAAGTACTTTTTTTAGTACTTTTTTAAAGCATTAAGTACAATATAAATGCAATAGATGTTTATTAGTTATATCAATACTGTAATAATAACAAAAACCTGGTGATAGTTGAAAGTTAAATGATTTAAATTTACCAAAACAAGGTTATATTTAGGGCTGTAAGGTGGAGAGAGGGAAAAAGGGTATAATTGCCTCCTTCCCACCAACACAAACAATAATATTCCACTCATCTGGCCTTTTGAATTTAGGGAGAAGAGGGGAGGAAAGAAAGAAAGAAGAGAATAAGCGTAATGAAGAAGTCATAAGGGACTTGGAATTGTTCCTACAACATAGACTTTTATCTAGAAACAACCAAAGATGTGAGCTAGGCCAAGATCCTCAGTTTAATATCAGGGCAAATGAAAGATGGACTTATCCAAGGTTATATAGGCAGCAATTTGAAGAGCTAAGATTAGGTGTAGCAGATGCTTTTGGATTGGGTTGCCCAATTCCATAAACAGGGGACCAGAATTAGTGAGACTTAAAGAAATAAAATGCACTGTCCTATTCTCCTCCTAGCAGCTAGGTGGTGCAGTGGATGGAGTGTGGTGCCTGGAGTCAGGAAGACTTGAGTTCAAATTTGATCTCAGACACTTACTAGCTGTGTGACCCTGTGCAAGTCACTTAACTTCTGTTTGCCTTAATCCACTGGAGAAGGGAATGGCAAATCACTCCAGTATCTTTGCAAGAAAATCCCACGGACAGCATTAGTGTTCTATAGTCCACATAGTCGTGAAGAATCAGACTCGACCAAGCAACAGCAAAAATTCTCCTCTTCATAAATACCTCAAACTTTTGATTAAATTACTAGGAAGATCACAGTACTCTCAATTTATGCCTCTTTGACCTTTGGGCTCATACTGATAGTCCAAACCCTAGAATGTAATGCAGACAACAGAACATCATAGTTGAGTTGAGTTGAGTCAGAGGAGGACCAATATCTTCCTCTTAGTGGAGATTACCCTTTATTCAAAATTAATTATCAGGGAACTTCTCTGTTATCTACCAGAGTGAACTTGAGCTAACTCACCTTGCTTATTATAAGAGGAACCTTAGGGACTATGGGAAAGTCCCCCTATTTTGTCTGCATTTATTTCCCATTTCTTTTTTAACGTTCCTTATCCATTAACGGAATTGTTGTTCAGTCATTTTTCAATTGTGATTCAGATACGGAAACTGAGGCAAGTTAAGTGACTTGCCCAGGGTAACATAGCTAGTGAGTGTCTGAGGCCAGATTTGATATCGTGAAGATGAGTCTTTCTGACTCCAGGCTCAGGGCTCTATCCACTTGTACCACCTAACTGTCCTGTTAGGGGAACTAGCATTCTCTAATTCAGCGAGCTGAAATAATAATGCTGGATTTGGAGCCAACACATTTCTATTATAAACCCAGCGTTGATACTTATTACATGTGTGATCTTTGCTAAGTCACCTCCTCTGGCTTGGCTTTGATTTTCTTATCTATAAAATGAGAGGGTTGCATTAGGCAACCTCCAAGGTCTCTTCTAAATCTAAAATTTCATATTCTTTTCCAGTAGTCTGTTTTATGTTAACACTCTAACATTCTGTATTCTTATGTTCCATCCATCTACAAAATTCTGCAAGCTTTTGATTGTTATTAGCTTGCCAGTCTTACTGCTGATCCGAGTGCCTGACAGTGCCTTAGTAGTGGCCTTTAATAAAGGTTTGCTGAATTTGCCTGAATTAGCCAAACATTTCTCTTTCTGTTTCTGACTTGAGTGTGTTCATGCATTTGTCACTTATATGTTCTAGTTCCCAAAGTTAAGGGACCATGTCTATGCTTTCATTGTTACCTCCCAATGAAGCCTAGCACTTCAATTGCTCAGTCAACATGATTACATTGGCTGTTGAAGTAATGACCAGTTCCCAGCTCATACTGTGCTGCTATCTCACTCTTGTGAATGTGTGTATGTACGGTTATGTATTTATAGACTTATACATAAATATGGGCATGCATGCATATGTAAAATGTACACATATATACACACATACAATTCACACATAATAATTAACATTTATTATTAAGTGGTTACCCTGGGGCAGTGAATAGAGTGTCAGGCCTGGAGTCAGGAGGACCTGAGTTCAAAGCTGGCTTCAGACACTTGCTGTGTGACCCTGGGCAAGTCACTTAAGCCTGTTTGTTTCAGTTTCCTCATCTGTAAAATGAGTTGGAGAAAGAAATGTCAAATCACTCTAGTATCTTTGTCAAGAAAACCCCAAATGGGGGCACAAAGTGTCAGATATGACAGAAAATGACTAAACAACAAAAAAGTGCTTACTCCATGCTGGGGTCTGTGCTAAGTGTTAGGGATAGAAAGAAAAGCAAAAGCTAGTTACTAATCTCAGGGAGCTCACATCTGATGGGGAAGACAATATGCAAACAACTATATACAAGCAAGAAATACACATACACATATACATGTGAGTGTTTATACATATATGTACATATAAAATAAATTGGGGAGAGGATCAACAGAAGGTAGGAAGTAGACACTAGAATACTAGAATCAAGGGGGATTAGGAATGGTTTCTTGCAGAAGGTAGAACTTTTGCTAGTACTTGGAGGAAGCCTGGATAGCTAGGAGGTTCAGATGAGGAGGGAGAGAGTTCCAGACAAGGGAACAGTAAGTGAAAATGCCTGAAGGGAAGCATCTTGTGCAAGTAACAGGAAGGAGGCCAATGTCATTGGTTCACAAGGATGAATGGTGGGAAATAAGGTATAAAAAGACTGGTAAAATAGAAAGGATTCAGGTTATTCAGGGTTTTAAAGGCTCAGAGTGTTTGTGTGTGTGTGTGTGTGTGTGTGTGTGTGTGTGTGTGTGTTTGCATGTTTGCTTGCTTGCACACATGCACCATGAACTGAATACTGCATATATTTATACTGTATTCATATACATTTATATATGTGTATATATGTATATATATATATATATATATATATATTCAGTTTCTGTAGCTAGATAAAGATATTTCTATAACTATAACTTCATCTCCACATAAACATTTATACAGAGGGAGATGAAATCATCACAGGTTAAATCAGGAATGGAAAACACAAAGCCCGTGACTTCTAATCTCCAATCATCATTGCAGTTTCCAGTTAAAATAGTGTTGACTGAGTAAGTAACGTGCTAGGTTTCATTGGGAGATAAAAATGAAAGAATAGACATGAGCCCTAAACTTTGGGAACTAGAAGATATGTGACAAATGCGTGAACATGCTTAAGTCAGAATCAGAAAGACAAATGTTTTGCTAATTCAGGTTTAAACCTTTATTATGGGCCAGCATTGACTAATCAGATAAAGTTCTAGGCTTTCATGGGGGAATCTAAAAATAAATAAATAATTAAATGTTCCTCTCCCCCTTCTCTCCCTGTCCTTTGCCGCCTGGCTTTCTCTCCACTTCTTATTAAGTAGGCATTTAATTAATGTTTATTGCTATACTTGGAAGGCTTCCTCTCCTCATCTCTACCTACTGGCTTCTCTGGCTTCCTTTAAGTCCCAACTAAAATTTTACCTTCTACAGAGAGCCTTTCTGGATGCCTCTTAATTCTAGTGCCCTCCTTCTCTTAATTATTTCCTATTTATTCTCTATATAGTTTGCTTATAAATATGTATTTGTTATATTGTTTCCCCCATTAGATTGTGAGCTCTTTGCAGACAAGGACTGTCTTTTGCCTCTTTTTGTATTCCCAGAATTTAGCCTGGCATATAGTAGGCATTTATTTAATGTTTATGGTTTTATTACTATTGCCTTTCTACCGTCCCTCCCCTCCCCTTCCACTCTTCTCCTTCATATCCTGTCTTCCTCTCTCTCCTCCTCTTTTCCTTCTCCTTTCCCTTTCCTCTAGCTCTTTCTCTTCCTCCTCCTTTCTTCTTCCTTTCCATCTTTTCAAAGTCACACCTTACTTTACTTTCCCACACCATCACTACCTCAGATGTATATTGACTGTGTGACCCTAGATAAGTCACTTAAACTCTAAGTACCAACTTTAAAGTCATCCTCCCACCACCACCAATTATATAGGGCTATACTGTGCTACAGAACAAATGCTTATCTATGTTGGTATCAATCAACAGGGATTTATTAAGCCTCCAGGTGCTAGGGATACAAACACAATTGAAATCATCCCTTCCCTCTGGAAACTTATAAAGGGAATGAGGAGGGTGGAGGAAGCCTATGTATTTATGGATGTGTACAAAATAGTAACATAATAGACCCAAGATAATTTTGGCAAATGAACTTTCCACGCTGGAAGTGCCAATGAAATCATAAATCTCACACACACACACACACACACACACACACACACACACACACACATATCCTTCTCTCCCTGTCTACTGAAGATCTGAAAACAGAAACTTGTAAATCAATACATACAATCCTCTGTACCTCTTAGCAATACCCTAACTCATCCTCATACCCTTCATTGTCTAGATATTTAAATGTACAGTGCATTTGCTTTTAATATTGAGAAGTGGGACACATTTGCAAAGCAGTTCCATTTATTTCACCTTGAATCTCTTGCCATTTCCTCTTGTTGACTTTCATGTGTTTAAATTTATAACTATCTTGGGGTGTCAGAAGTATTTGTCTTCAATTTAAACAACTAAGAGGAAGCTCCAAGCTGATGCATTAGCAGCAGCCTCAGTCACACCAATCCAACGCTCTGCTCTCTCCTTGTAGATGCCCCTTAGTAGAAGGGCATTTCCTGAGCAGTGTGTGCTAAGGAAATTTTAGAACAACTTCGATATTTTCACCTCTCTCCCCACTCCCTATTCCCCTCTCTCACCCTTACAGGATAGATAATGAAACACTAGAAATTTACCCATTTCTTGAATTATGCAAGTATACATACATCTTAAATTGCTTTTAAAATAATAATAAAGGGAAAGAAATAGGAGTTTTAAAGTATAACTGAGAAATAGCTGAAATTGGTTCAAATGGTGTGAAGAAAAGCTCACCTTTGGGCTCTGAGGAATGACAGAGAATCAAGTTTGAAAGGATAACTTTCTACAAAGCCAAGAGCTTGCTTGCAGAGAAATTGGCAATAACCTTTACTTATATCCTTACTTCTGAATCTTCTGGTAGCTCCTTGGCCCAGTACTTGGGTCAGATGAAATCAGTCTCCCTTGCAAGTTTTGAGTGCTTTTAGGAAATAAGGACCCTCCCACCTTGTGCATTACGCGAGTCCCTTGCCTTTTTGCAGAATTTTGCTTTCATGTTTATCCATTAATCCTGCATCACAATTCAGATTATTTCAGGCCTGGTGATCTGAGTTTCCCCATCAGTGCAATAGTAGTCATGATGCTTTACGGGCCTGAGATCAAGACTGTGAAGTATCAAATGCTTCTCTGAAATAGGTTCTTGAGATGCAGTGGATATTTAGGCTGAATATGTCTTTGTGCCAGCATATATACCATGAGTGGGTTTCTGAGAGCATTTTCTCATAGCCTTTCACAGTTTCTGTCTCCTTTAAATACCCAGTGGTTTTTATGAAGTGAAACCAGTAATGTACTAGTTTGGGCATCAAAATACCAAAATCTTGTCTTTGCTTCTTACCATCTGCATGATCTTTGTCAAGTCACTCAAGCCCTTTGGACCTCAGTGACCTCATCTGTAAAATGAGGGGATGCCCTAGGCAACCTCTAAGACTTCTTCTGGTCCTATAGCTATGATCCTAAGAACTTTTAGAGAGAGAGTTGGGGGAGGGAAGGTCAGTAATAAAAGAAGAATTCTTTGAGTGTGATGAGAGGGTTTGATTCAGGGACCCCTGTGGTCTCTTTTAGTTCTAAATCCTATGATACTAATGTTCTTGATGCTTAACAAATATACCACAAGTTAGACATTTTGGAAAACACGGTGTCTCCTTCTAAGGAATACCCTTGGGAAGCCATATACTCAGTCCAGCAAGGTTGCCATGGTTTAAAACATTTCTGCAATCCCAATTGCAAATTGCCTTTAGAGCTTGTAGCCCTTATTTTGTGGAGATTGCAAATCTCTATCCTCTCAAAGTAAATCTGATTATTTTGGAAACAGCCAGAAGTCTCCAGGTACCAATTCAGGTATGAATTCATAGTTTGTTTCAGCAGTTCCCGAAGTGTGGTCAGGAGACCCTTGGGATCCCTGAGACCTTTTCAGGGGGTACATGAGATCAAAACTATTTTCATAGTAATTCCAAAATGTTTTAATTTCTATCATTATAAGAACTGATCACTATAACTCACAATAAAAGGCTGTGGGGAAAAGGGAGTTCTCAATACTTTTTAAGAGTAAAAAGAAATCCTGATGTATGTATAACCTATATCAGATTGTGTGCCGTCTTGAGGTGGGTGGTGAGGAAAAAGGGGGAGAAAAATTTTAAATTCAAAGCATATGGAAGTGATTGCTGATAAATCAAAATAAATTGATAAAAAAAAAAAAAAAAAGAAATCCTGAGACAAAAAACGTTTGAGAAGTGCTCATTTAGGTGATTAAGGTTAATCCTATAATTTGGGGAGTCAAAAATAAGGTGCACACAACAAGTAATGAGACTGAATTTCTCGAGTTGCTCATGAGTTGATGAAAAATAGTTGTCAGAGGAGTTTCAGAAATGATTTCTTGGGGCAGCTAGGTGGCACAGTGGATAGAGCACCGGTGCTGAAGTCAGGAGGGCTTAGGTTCAAATCCAGCCTCAGACCAAACACTTGACACTTAATAGCTGTGTGACCCTGGGCAAGTCACTTAACCCCAATTGTCTAAAAAAAAAAAAGAAAGAAAAAATTTTTTTCTCTCCCCTACTAGATCATAAGCTGCATGATCAATTAGGAGACATTTATTAAGTGCCTGCTATATGTCAGGCACTGTACTAAGTGCTCAGGTTATATAATAAGAGGCAAAGGACAGTCCCTGACCTAAGATGCTTACAGTCTAATGGGGAAGACTATGCAAAGAAATATACCCAAAACAAACTACATATAGAAGAAATAGGTAAATAAATAATTAGTAGAGGGAAGACACTAGACTTAAGAAGTGTTGGGAAAGGTTTTCTGTAGAAGGTGGGATTTTAGTTGGGGCTTAAAGGAGGCATGAGTTCAAGGGCGAGGCCATCCATATACACACTCACGCATGTGAGTGTGTGTGTGTGTGTGTGTGTGTGTGTGTGTGTGTGTGTGTGTGTGTAGAGACAGCTAGATAACTCAATGTTTAGAGTTCTGGGTCTGGAGTCAGGAAGACCTGAGTTGAAATCTGGCCTCAGACATATAGTAGGAATGTGACCCTAGGCAAATCACTTAATCTTTGATTGCCTGACAAAATGGATCCACTGGAGAAGGAAAAGGGAAACTGCTTCAATGCCTTTGCCAACAAAACCCCACATGGGGGTGACAAAGGGTAGGTCACAACTGAAACAACTGAACACCAACAGTAATGTATAGATATATACGTATGTATTGGTATATTCCATTGTGCCTAGATCTGGTAAATGCTCCCAACCTGGAAAATGTCTGGCAGAACTAAGAGATTGCTATCCGAGGATCTGCATGACTAAGTCAAGAAAAGTGAAATAGCAACAATTTGGCGACCAGGTGTGGACTTTTTCAGCCATAGTGACCTATCAAAGAAATGGCCCTGAGTTCCATTCAGCCAGTCCTCATCTCCTTCTGCAATGATGGTGATATGAAAGGGGAAAGAAGATGCCAAGAGTCACAATTTTCCAAACCTTCCACTAAGGTCAATATCATGATCAGTCCTCTGTCTGACAAACTTACACACTGCTGGAGAAGAATCTCTCCCTTTGCCTAATACAGCGTCTTTCTCATAGTAGGGGCTCAGTGATTGTTTGTCGGATGAATGATAGATATTCCTCTACCCAGTGGCAGGGGACTAGATGCGATGACCCCTCTAATTGACCCCACTGAGCGTCTGAAGCATCTGTGTCACATATCCAACCTGTAGGCATTGTGATATACTGAGGGCAACATCAAAGCATTCAGGGTTTTTAAAGTTATTTTTTCATGGGCCAAAACAACGTTTTCTAACTGTATGGACATACCTAACTTTCACCTAGAACGTGAGATGTTAGAACTGAAAGGCACTTTTGGACATAGATTGTTATAACTGGGCAGGACTGAAGAATGTAGAATGATAGAATATGGCCCTAGAGATGGAAGGGGTGTAGAGCTTGAAAGGACCTTGGAACAAAGAATGTGACTGAAGGCTGAGCTTAAATGAAGAATGTTAAAGTTGGGTAAGAAATTTGGAGTTATATAGTCCAAATTTATCACATGAGAGCTGTGGAAAGGGAGGTTGCCTGAAGTCTTATAGCTCATTAATGACAATCAGTCACTAAATATTTATTAAGTACTTACTCTGTGCCAAGCACTGTGAAAAGCCCCAGGAATACGCATATGAAAAGGGACAGTCCCTGCCCTCAAAGAACTTACAATCTAATGATGACAACACACAAAAGGGAGGTGAAAGGGGTGGAGGGTAAGAGAGATCAGCCAACATGGCGGCATGATGGAAAGCCCAGAGCCATGCGGCAGGTGCTGCATGTGCCCCTACTGCTAACCTGGTGCTCTTTCTCCCAAGATATGTCTGCTGTTAATCTTTTCTCTGTAAGTGTTCCCAAGCAGATTCTTTCATTGGGTAGGAGGGTGGATCAGATGGTCTCTCTAAGATACTGCCTGATTCTGTGCCTTTATGTATGCATCTTATCTCCCCGACTAAACCCTAACTTCCTTAAAAGAAGGAATGCGTCTCCTTTTCTTCTGTCTTATCCTTAGTTCTAGTGCCTATAGCCCTATCCACATTTTATTTAAGCGACTAGGCAGAACTGCACATTGTGGGTCTGTAACAGGCCATGGTTTAGGTGCCAAAGGAAGCTGAGATTATGACTGTGAGTAAAGACACCTGCTAGGGGTATTGCTCGAGCAGAAGCTATCATGCAGAGGAAGGCCGAATGAGAGATTGCATGCTAGCTATGTGGATGATTATTACTTTGTTTGGCTTGCAATTTCCACCTATTGCCTAGCGCTCCAGGCATACTAGTCTAATGAGACTGAACTGATTAATGGGGACTTGGACTGAACCCTTGACCTTCCCCATTGGCACAGAGGAGGTCTCACCAGAGTCACTGGGATGATTTAAGCCAAGCTGAGCTATTGGCTCAGGACACAACCACAACAACTGATCTTCTTCCTATCAAGATTGACTGAGCTTCATTGACCAGATGGCCTAAAGAGAGAATCAGCCCAACAGTCAAGGAGTTTCAGGGCTCCTAGAGGTTAAACAGGAACTGCATCAGTGGGATATACAGCACTAACTGCTAGACAGGAGAGAAAGGGGTGGCAACTTGTATTATCCTGCCATCTGCCACTAGGTTTGATGAGTGTTCAAAACTAAATCAGGGACTTAAAAAATGCAGTGAGGCTACTGAAGGCAGAGCCATAAGCCAAGCCATTGCAGAGTGCTCCAGAGTACGTGGGGGGAAAGTGAGATAGATGATAGCCTATGGGTGTCGTCACAGGCGGGTTGTTGGCAATGAGCAATGTGCATACACAGTGTGTGCTACTTCACGGTCCTCAGCCGTGATCTGAGGGCTAGTGCCTGCACGGTCTCTGGAAAGGAGCAGATCCTGTCACTACCTCCTCTCCGCCTCACCCCACCCCTATACATACACCCTGCTGCTACTGACCCTCCTCTTCCTCCACCTGGGCCGTGGGGGCATGCCATAGATCCTCCATTCTGTAGGCTGCTGTCATTTGTTCGCATTAAGCGTGGCAGTCCCTCATTTGTCAATTACAAGGGTATTTCATGTATTTTTCTTCTCCCCATTTTGCTTTTCCAGTTTTGCTGTGTTGCTCAGTTCAAACTCCATCTGTTGCATTTGCCAGACTGATAGGCTAGCGTCTCACTGTTCTCAACAGGGAGAACTCAGGGGGGGTTATGAGGAATAAACACAGCTTTTTGGAATACTTTTCAATATATACATATATATATATATATACACACACACACATATATATATATACACATATATACATACATACATGAATTTATGTATGTATATATGTATACATATACATCTGTGTAAATATGTGTATACATCTATGTGCATATGTATGTAAGTGTATACCTACGTACAGGTATATATTCATTATGCATGCATGTGTATCTGTGTAATACATATGTGTATACATGTATGTATAATATATACATGTGTATATATCTGTGTAATATATATGTTTTGAATTATTCAAACATGCTGTGTCATCTTGGGCAAAGGCTATCTGCCCTGTTCTCACTACCTCCATCAATTAGATGTGGAGGACATCATAAAACATTAGAGGTACAAGGGACCTGAGGGATTAGCTAGCCCAATGCCCTCATTGAGCCAGTGAAAGACACTGAGGACCAGAGAGGAGATGTCACTTGCCCAAGGTCACAGGCAGATCAGCTAAGCTTAGAACTCAGGCTTTCAGATTCTGTGGATTCTACAGGCTCTAGAGCAGGGATGGGGAACCTGTGGCCTCGAGGCCACATGTGGCCCTTTAGGTTCTCAAGTATGGCCCTTTGACTGAATCCATTCATGTTCTGTGAAGTTTGAATCTAAACTTAAGGCCCCAGGTTCCCCACCCGTGCTCTAGTGCTAGCAGCTCTGTACTACCTCCTTGATCTCACAGGAAGAAGTAGCACAGTGTATAATGGAATGGAACTGGAGTCAGAAAGACCTGAGTTAAAATCCTACCTCAGACACTATTAGCCATGTGTTCTTGGGCAAGTTACAACCACTTTCTCTGCCTGCCCAATAATTTCCTCATTTGTAAAATGGAGGTAATAGTAGTCTGTACTTCATGAGGTTGTTGCAATGATCAAATTAGAGAATATTTATAAAGCACCTTATAAACCTTAAAACACTGTATAAATACTAGCTGCCTTCACTGTTATGTTATGAATATTTCTGACCTTGAACCAGTGGGAATGGCTCAATATTGTCACCATTGCCGTTCCCGTGTTGTTACTATTGTTCAGGAACTTGCTACCATTGGCTGGAGTATTGAGGCCACCCAACTGCTCTTGCCACCTTCAGTGTACCTCAGTTAGTCTCCCCCAACCCAAATCCACACAAACCTATCTGATGAATCCCCCAATTTCATAGCTCAGATCATGAGACCCTGTGCCACTCAAAAACATTCTGTAACTCCCCATTGCTTATTGAATAAAGTCCAGATTTATTAAATGGGCGTTCAAGATCCTCTCACATTCTATATACACACTGAGCTCTCCTGCTTCCTTGTATATACCCCGACCTTCAGTTGGTTTACGCCCCAAATACCCTGTTTTCCTGTCTTCCTAATTTGTTCTTGTGTTACCTAAAACTTGATTTTAATTTCTAGAGAAGATACAGAAT
Source organism: Phascolarctos cinereus (assembly GCF_003287225.1). Taxonomy (NCBI): domain Eukaryota; kingdom Metazoa; phylum Chordata; class Mammalia; order Diprotodontia; family Phascolarctidae; genus Phascolarctos; species Phascolarctos cinereus. Next base: position 309,112,989 of record NW_027555625.1, read on the forward strand.
GTTTTATTAATAAGGTTGTTAGCGAACATCTAGAAAAAGAAGCAGTGATCAAACACAGTCAATATGGTTTCATCAAAAACATGTGATGTCATACTATCTTCATTTCTGTTTTTGATATGGTCACTGATTGGTAGATCATGAAAACTCCAAATGCATTCTGTATGCAGATTTTTAGCACAGCATTTGACCAAAGATTTCCTGCTATTTTTATGTGGAATGACGGAGAAATTGAAGAGTAGATGATGTTATTGAATGGGATCAAAACTGGTTGGATGGCTATACCTGAAGAATAGCCATTAATAATTTGAAGACAATTGGGGAAATCTTAAGTGGAGGGCTCCCAGAATCTCTGCTTTGCTTTGTGTTGTTTAACATTGTTAAAATTAATTATGGGTATAAAGGCACAGATGGCATGCTTATCAAATTTGCAGATGATGCAAATCTGGGAGGGCTAGCTAATATGCTGGATAAGGGTCAGAATTCACAATGCTTTTCACAGATTAGGAAAGTAGACTGAATTTACTCTGGTGAAATCTAATTTAGGTAGGTATAAAGTCTTAAAGTTGGATTCAAAAATCACCTTCACTGGTACAAGATTACTTAAACATAGCTACATAACAATTCATTTGATAAATAGATCTGGGGGTTTTAATGGGATCGTAGTTCAATGTTAGTGGTGTGCTTTGGTAGCCAAGAGAAAAAATAAAACCTTATCTTGCATTCAGAGGAACAAGAAGATGATAATCCTGTTCATACCTGGTCAGGTGTTTTACCCTGGTCAGATCACATCAGCAAAAGAGGGTTCAGTTACCTCATTTCTAAAGCGAATTGATAACCCAGTGAATATGCAAATGATGGAAAGCAGGATGGTGAAGGGCCTCAAAATCATGCCATGTGAGGATCCTGATTCTGCTAGTTACTTTCTGGGTGCCCTTGGGAAAGTCCCTTAAATTCCTTGCATCTCAGTTACCTCATCTCCAAAATGGGGTTTGGCCTCTCTAGTATAGATCTCTATCAGCTATAAATTGTTGATCCTGTAACCAGTAAAGGTAACTGAATATGTTTAACCTTGCCGAGAGCAATCTTTGTTGGGATATAATTATTGATGCATTCAAGTATTTAAATAGCTCTCATGTAGGAAAAGGATGAAGGAAAGGTCAGGGAGAGAAGGAATAAACATTCCTAAAGTGCCTACTATGTTCCAGGCACTATGCTAAGTACTTTTTTTACAAATATTTTCTCATTTGATCCTCACAACAACCCTGGAGGGTAAGTACTATTATTATCCCCATTTTACTGTTGAGGAGATTGAGACAAATAGAGGCTAGGTGACTTGCACAACACCACACAGCTGTAAGTGTCTGAGGCTGGATTTGAACTCAGAACTTCCTGACTCCAGACCCAGCTGGAGTCTAACTATCCACTGTTCTTCCTAAGCTGCCTCTAAACTTGTTCTGCTTCAGTCCCAAGGGAAGAACTAAAAATAATGTCTGCAAGTTGCAGAAAGGTAAAGTTAGGTTTAATGTAGAAAAGACTTCCTAATAATCAGTTGTCCCAAAGTAGAAAAGGCTGTCTCAGCAGGTGGTGGGAGGTCATGTCCCTGGAAGCTTTCAAGCAGTGCCAGGAGGATGACTTGTCAGGTATTCTGTAGAGAGGATTCTTTTGTGTGTATGGGTTGTACTAGATGACTTCTGACGTCCCTTCCAACTCTAAGAAGCTGTAATTTCCCAGTTGCCCTTCAAAGTCTATCTTAAATGGCACCTCCTCCATGAAGCCTTCCTGGTGCTATTAAACCTAAATAAAAACCTAACATCACATAAGGTACTTATAGTTAAATCTGATGGTGCTGCTTACAAGCTTTGTGAATCAGAGCAAGCCATTAACTTTCTCCTGGGCTCAGTTCCCTCATTTATAAAAAGAGAAGATACAACTAGTTTATTTAAATGTAAGGACCTTTCCAGCTTTAAATACATTATTCTTAAGGAATGGAACCTATTCTTAGTCCTTTTTGTAACTCCTTCCCCCAACCCCCATAAGGCCTAGCAGAAAATCTTTTACAGCATAGCTATTCAGTAAATATTTATTGAAAGAATGAATACATTCATTCACGAGGGAATTGAGTTAAGGCTTTTTATATCCAGAGGTCCTCTATTCAATGCAAGTGTGCTACATTGGAGTGGTAATACACAAAAGCATTAATATTTGCTAAAGTACTGGGGCAAAATAGTGGGCTATATTTAGCTACCTGTCATGGAGCACTGAGATGGACCCTGAGAGAATGGAATATATAACAAGCTCCTTTTGATAAAGAAGGGAAAGTTTAAGAACATATAGGGAAGGTCTAGGGGGAGAGGAGTCTGGGAGACTCTGGAAAGGTAGGAGCAGCATGAGAAACATATATAATAGAGGTGATACTCAAAGGATGAGCCCCTACTCAACAGGAAATATTTTGCCTAGGGCCAGCTCAGGATACAAAGACACTATGGCTCTTCTAATTACTTGCTGTATGACCTTGATCTGTTTGCTTTTTCTCCCTCAGTCTTTGTGCGTAGAGGATTCATGCCATTGACCTTCACAGCTCCTAGTCATTACTTCTTTCCCAGGTGTTCTGATATCCTGTATTATGAGAGCTGTGTTCAGCATTCTGTGGTCCTTTCTGAATTACGCAATAGTCTAAGTCTTACTCCTGGATATCAAGGAGTTAAAAAAAGTCTGAATAAGAAAAGTAGGGAAGAAGGAGGTAGAGGGAGAGGGAAGGAAGAATAATGCATCCAGTCTGTTAATTTGCATTATCAATTCTGCTTTCTTCTTTAGCAAACACAGCTTTTCCCAACAGACAGGATCTCAGGGATACTGCCCTGAGCCTCCTGCCTATTGTCAGAAATGTGCATCTGCCCAGCCGCTTCTGCCTCCTGAGTATCAGTCTGTCCTAGAGACGCATCTGTCTGAGCTGATAAGCATGCCCTGGGATGGAGCTCTTTAGAAACTGGCGTTTCTAAGACATTTCAGGTGTATTATCTCCAGGGCTGGTGAAACCCCTTCAAAGAAACAGGCATCATTAACATGTCCAGCCATCTCATGGCATTGGGCAGTATATAACTCTGGGGTATGGTATTTGAGGATGAAACTACTGAGCCTGCAGAGGGGAGGGAGAAGAGGAAGGAGAACCAGCTAGCTCTGATTATTTCTAAGAAGTGCTTCTCTTAGGAATCCTAACAAAAATACAAAAATGGTCCTCTGCCACTGTGTGTGTGTGTGTATGTGTGTGTGTGTGTGTGTGTGTGTGTGTGTGTGTGCTCACTCTCTCTCTCTTCCTATTGTTCATATTTAGGTTGCTTCCTCTGCTCCATTTGGTTCTTTACTTTTGTTTCACTTCTTTCCTTTTCCCTCTGCCCTTTCAAACTTTTTTTTCCCTTTCATAGGCCCCTTTCAGCTCCCTCCCATTTTATAGACTAACTATTGATACTAGTCCAGTTTGGGTCTAAGGGCAGAGTGGGGAGAAATGTGATGGATAGCTAATAATTTTCTTCCAAGTGACTTGTTTTAATTCCAAACTTATTTTACTATACTTGTTCAATCATTTGGTTAGAGCATGATGGTAATGAGCCTAAGGTTTTGGATTTTATCTTCAGTGAATAGTGCAAAGGCTGTGCCCCTCACTGACTCCCATTTGCTTTATGCTATAGTATCCTCTGTTCCAAAGTCCCTTGTGGTTCTAAGATTCCATAATTCAAAGGTCCCTTCCAGCTTTAACATTCCATTGTTCTAAAGTCGTCTCCAGTTCTAACATTTCATTGTTCTAAGGTTCCTTCCAGATCTAACATTCCACTGTTCCAAGGTCTCTGCCAAATCTAACATTCCATTGTTCCAAGTCCCTTCTAGCTCAAAAAACTCTAGATATTTTTATGACAATTGCATTGTGATAATTAGAGGTGTTATTTTATGATCATCATTGATATGATTGGGTAGGTGAGGGTGGGTTGTAGGACTGGCAGCTTATATATCACATTGGGTGTCCATTCTACCTTAACATTGGCCCCATTGCCCACCTTGTAGCTGCTGAGGTGACGCAGGAAACCGTGGAATCCCTGATGCAGAAATTCAAGGAGAGTTTCCGTACCAATACACCCATCGAGATCGGCCAGCTCCAGCCAGCTCTCCGTAACGCATCGGCAGGAAGACGGAAGAGAAGGAGCAAGTCCAGAGGTAGGCGCCTCCAGAATTCAGTTGTGCCATCCCCGCTCTGATCAGAGAAGTTAGAAGGCATGACCTCAGCCCCTTTTACAACTACATACCTGATGCCACTGGGAGAAGTTTAATCCAACCAAAGGATTATCACAAAACAAGAATGTATCCCCAGAATGTATCCTAAAATAATATTTCCACATAAGTCCATAGAAATATTTTTACTAGTCAGAAAGAAAAATTGCTGTCAAAGGTCTTGATTTGATAAATATTAGAAAGAAAAAAAACAATCAAACAATAACAGAATAACTTGCTACCTTCTTCTCAATGTATAGTAGTACATTGTACCATATTGTACCTTTCCCTTGTAGCTCTTTTCTCCCTAGCTCCCTTTTCCTGTGCTTAGAACTATCCAGAGACATAATTACACTCTACTGCCAGCTATGTACCATCTGTGTGACATTGGCCAAGTCAGTAATCATTGTTCAGCCTTGGTTTGTTCTTCTGTAAAGTGGAGTTACATTAGATGAACTTTTTGTTCCCTTTCGGCTCTGCATCTGATCATTTTGATGTTTGGTTAATTGACAGTGGGAAATGCTGGAAAAGCAGAAACTACCCAAAACCCAGTAAAAGCAGATTTTAGTTCTTCATGTAGCCTTGAAAATACGTTTGATTTGGGTGATGTAATTCACTTCTGTGAGGCTCAGTCCTTCAGTGGTAAAACCAAAACCTGAATTTGAGCTCAGGCAGAAGACTAGAAGCAAGTACAGAAGTTGGAATCATAGTCTTATGATTGACCTGATATTCATTCATCTCCCTTATCTTTACAGCCTTATATTACATGAATCCTCTGTACTTACCCTCTGCTTAGGCCCTTCCCCTCATTGTCTCTTCTTGTTCCCCATCCATTTCCCAAAAATAAATGTGTGTGTGTGTGTGTGTGTGTGTGCGCGCGCGCACACATGTAAATTTTCACGTTAAATTCTGCTTCTGCTTTAGCTGTCCCTCTGACATTCCCTCTTCTCCATGTTGCCAAATTCTACCCATCCTTCAAGGCCCATCCCAACAAGTCTCTTGTTCATTAAAAGTACCTTGACTATTTCAGGCCGTACTGACTTCTCCCTCTTCTGGATTCCTCTAATGTTTATATTTTGGACAACCTTAATCATGTTATGTTTTATTGTTTTAATTTCATGAATCATTTTATAGTTATATCACATATCTAAGTCTTATCTATCCAACTGTCTCTATCCCCACCTTGCCTAGCACCATGCTGAATACAAATTATTTGGTTCTAGATGTCATATTTTGGGATACGCATTGAAAACTAGCATGCATCTGGAGAAGGGGGGCCAGTATGATCAGAACACTTTCAAACATACAACACCTAGATCAGTTGAAAGAATTTGGAATGATTTGCTTGAAGAAGAGAAGGTTAAGGAATGGGCATATTAGGTTTCTTCAAGCATCTGTAGTATGAATTTTGTTCGTATTAGCTCAGGAAAACAGAAATAAGAGTGAGGGAAGAGAGAAACAAAACAGGTTTCATGTTCCATTTGTGTCTAATGGTAGCTATCTCTAGGGCAAGGGATAGGGAAGGGAAATAAAGAAAAAAAAAAGAAATTTACATGATAATTTTGTTATATATTTAAAAGAAATAGCAAATTGTACATAATAGATTTGCAATTTCATGTGCAATCATCTTTTTTATTGATACTATGTTATGGAAATACTTGTTTTGTTCCATAAATTAAAAATAAAATAAATAAAAAATATCAGAAGAAAAAATAGAATAAAATAAAAATTTTATCTTATTAATAAAAAAAAAAGAAATTACAAATAATTAAATCTATCCTAAGATGAAATAGCCTACCTCAGGAAACAGTAGATTTTGTACTACAAAAGTCTTTGAGTATAAATGAGATGGCCACTTGTCAAGAATACTGGAGAGTATATTTCTATTTGGCTATAGATTAGACTAGAGATTCTATGATTATATGAAGTATTGGTTGGTATGGCTTACTCTAAGCCTAGACTAGTTTCTCTGCCTTCCTACTTTGCTTTTAGAAGCTTTACTGGTTCTTATGGAGCAGTCTATCCTCCCTAATTTGAGGGAAAAGTGATTTGAATTATAAAACATGTTCATAACTATGTCATTTTTAAAGACCCAAATAATAACAGTAGTGTGAACTATTGACTAGCCAAGATTTTCTGGTTAGAAGTTCCTAGGGAACCTGCTTCACTGAATAGATGAGAATTGCTTTCAGTTAGCATATTAATTGCCATTCAAAGAGATGCTTCAAAAATCCTATAGGTTGATCTAGAACATTCACCCCTTTTGAAATTATGTTTATGGAATTAATTTGCTACACGAACTCTCTTCTCTTAGCTTTATTAGATGTCATTCCCTTTCACACACTCTACAATCCATCCAAAGGGGCCTTCTTTCTGTTGCTTATGGAACACTCTATTTCCTATCTCCATGTCTTTGTACTTCAAGGCTAGTAATCTCTTATTCCTGAGATCCACTCCCAGGCACCTTAATATCTTGGAAGACAGTTTCTTTCAAGGTCAACTCAAGTGCCACCTCCTATGAAGTCTTTCCTGCACCCAACTCCATCGCTAATGCTTTCTCCCCACAAATTTTCCTTTTGTATTAAGTTATATATGTACATATATAAGTTATGTATGTATGTATATAATATATATTTTGTATTAAGTTATATATGTACATATTCCCCCAATCCCATTAGAAGTTAAGCTCCTGGGAGGAACTATTTATTTTTATCTTTCTGTCCCCAGAACCTAGCACAATGCCTGGCTCAGAGTTGGAAATTAATAAATGAATACTTGTTGATTAATTGAGTAGAGGCTGAAGAAGTGGAGATAATCAGTAGTAGCCCATTCATTGTCTCAGTCCCTACAAATTTTGAATTCCCAGAGTCTAACCTACTAAAGGGCTTTACTGTCTTTTAGATAGATAATCTTTGCTCCTTGACACTGCCCTGATAACAGTTGGCCTTTTGGCCTGGTTCAGAAGGAGCACCTGGCATGGCTGTGGTTCATTAATCTCTGTCCTTCCCCAGACAAGGTGCCCAGTGTTTTCTAGCAGATGGAGTTGGCAGTATAGAGACAATAGTGTCGAATTTAGAGCATCATTAAATCCATGTCCATCACTTTCATCCTGCCTCATCTCCTGCATAGAAAGTATGGCTGATATTAAAGAGCATAATATATTCATTTAGCTCTAAAGGAGAAGGAATAAAAAGAATTAAATGTCATCTCCAAAGTCTATGGGGCCAGATGCTAAGCAGTTGTCCAGGGATGACTGAACAAAAGGAAATAGGATTTACTTGAAACAGGAGAAATTTGGCATGGATGGAAAGGAGAACTTTAACATTTAGAAGATCAAACCCTAGAATAGGGAGGTCATAGAAACTTCACCTCTAGAAACCTTCAAGAATCAATACATCCATCAATATAAAGCATTTATTAAGTGGTTACTATTTGTCAGGTACTGTGTGAGGCACTGGAAATATAAATACAAATACTAAAATAATCCCCACTTATAAGAACCTTACGTTCTAATAAGAGAGAAAACAAATGCACATATAAATATAAAGTTGGCAGCTGGGTGGCACAGTAGATAGAATGCTGGGCCTGGAATCTGGAAGACTTCTATTCCTGAGTTCAAATCTGGCCTCAGACACTTACTGGGCAAATTACTTAACCCTGTTTGCCCCAGTTCTTCATCTGTAAAATGAGCTGAAGAAGGAAATGGCAAACCACTGCAATATCTCTGCTAAGAAAACCCCAAATAGGGTGATGGAGAGTCAGATACAATTGAAAAATGACTAAATACACCCACATAAATAAAATATGGGTAAATATGAGGCAGATTGGGAGGGATAATGCTAGCATTTGGAGGGATGAGGCATAGCATTATACAGGAGGAATGATTGAGTCAAAGGGAGAGGCAATCTTTAAGACAGAGGAAAATATAGAGTATATTCTAGGTATTGTGGGTGACCAGTACAAAATCACACAGACATAACAGAGACAGTGACATGTGTGAGGAACAGAAAGTCATTTTGGCTAGATCAGAGGTTATGAGGGGGGAGCAGTATACAATAAGGCCGAAAAGATAGGTTGGAACAGGGGTGCATATATATGGGTTGCCTTTTGCAAGAAGAACCACCTTTTTGTCAGGAACTGAGGGAAACGAGGAGACAGTAAGAGATTTTAAGATGAAGAAGTAAATGAGATGTCCAGCCATTCTTGGTGGTCTGGATGTTCATCCACCCAAAGGCAAGAGGGTGGACACAATCAGAATGACAGAGTCGAAAGAACACTAGACTTAAAGCCAGAGCATGTGGGTTTCATTCTTAGACCTCCTCTATAAAATGTATTCTCTTCTATCCATCTCCTTCTGTCTCTTCTATCTCTATGAGTCTGTGATCTCCTATTTTTTTTTCTGATAATCATTTGCTCAGCAACTGAGAACCAGCCAGAGAAGCAGGGGACTGCCTTAAGACATCATCAGTAGAGCTCACTAGGCTCTAGGTGCTCATTTGTCAGGGGTGCTATAGTGTGCAAATAACTTGGGACAAGCAAAAATTTTGATAGAGTTGTATTTTGTGATAGTAGTGGTCATATGTAGGTGCTTCTGTGAATGCTAGGCTGACCTAGAATGTCTGACTTTGACCAGATGAAACCAGGTTGAGATGAGTTCCCCAGTCTTAGTTGGTTCTCTGTCAATTGAGTCTTCTATTTTATGCTCTACAAAAGTTTCATTGTTTGATTTTTTTTTGATGTGTTTTTAATTCTTTGGGTTTTTTTTTGATAGCTTTTAGCAAGAGCAATTCAGTCATTCTTAGCATTTCAAGGATAATTTAAGTTCATTGAAAAAGTATCCCTCATACCCAAGCTCAAAGGAAAATGAATTTGAAAATGGAAAAAAAAAGTGCCACAAAACTGGCAAACTATTGCTATAAAACAGTCTAACAAATTCTAAAAACAAACAAACAAACAAAAAACATTCAGAGGGACTAGACAGCCAGAAGTGGTGTTAGAGGATGCTCCTCAGCACGGCCTAGGCTTCTGAAATTTGGAAGAACAATGAGAAAACGAATTTAAAAAAAGCGAAATAGACAACAAAACTCATTATTGATGTGAAGAAAAACATTTTTCACGTAAAAGATATAAAAATGAGTGCTGAAGTTTTCAAAATGGTAATTTTTATTGATGAAACTAATTTTTTCATTCAAAATTACACCAAAATTATTGTCAGAAAAAGGTCCAGGTCAATCTATAAGATTCATGAGATTCTAAAACATCATCATCAAACTATAAAAGTTCAATACTCCCCCCCAATATATTTAGGAGATTCATTTGTTTTTACTTTAAATAAATATGAAAGTTTTATCCCCTATAGGCAAGTGATAAACTCTATTAAGTATTTTCATCTAAAGAGGACAAGAAGAATTTCTTAAAAGCAGCTGTTCCAGAATTACAGAAATTTCCAAATGGAGACATAATACAGGAAGATAGCATTGTGCTTCCACAAATCACCAAAAAGTAAAGAAATTTATCCAAAAGTGGAGATAAACATGCTTTCATTTCCTGGAAACTCACTGGATTTAAACCTCATTAGAAATTAATGAACAATAATCAAGGCCAGACTTAAAAAATGAATTGTTTATGAAATGTACACTTAGTTTCCACTGTGGTTTGGTCTTGTGCTGGAAAAATTAAAGCAGACATGTCAAAATCATCTAAATTCAGTGTCAAACCAATGTAAAACAAATGACTGTAGAAAAATAAGGACATATTGAATAGTATAAGTTTTTTTAAAGATGCAAATTTAAAGCTTATTATAAGGCAATCAATCTAATTATTTCACGTTTTCCAAGTAATTTGTACAGCATTGTACATGATATCTGAGGTCTGCTTTTATTGAGAAGTTTACCTACTCCTAGGAGTATTAACATAGTACCATGCACAAAATATTGTTAATGAACATACTCTAGGACTAATCCAGGAGTTCACAACAGGGGTTTGTGTGTGGTTGACATCTTCCCAGTTGCCCAAGGAAAAGACATCTCTAGCCTCCATCCCAAGCCAGGTGGCAAGGTGCATCATGCTTATTCCATGGCTGTTTGCCTTCCGGTTCCCTGGTGACAAGTGTACACCCAGAGACAGAAACACTGTCTGGCCCATTTACTCATGGAGCATGTTCATTTATTTTTAAGTCTGAAAACTGATCTCTTATTCTGGGTGTGTTTCCCTTGTGTTAGGTTTTCCTTTTATTACAGCTCAGCCCATAAATTATTCACTTAGTTTGAAGACAATATTCAGAGTCTTTAATGGTTTTAAATTATTTGGTTTATTTGGCTATGGCCGTGCTTAAATATTGAACAGCCAGTTACCAGAAACAGCCTCTCTTTCCTAAGATAGTGGACCATGCTAGTAGACACCCTGTAGGCCATCCCTGCTTTCTTCTGTAGGAGCTGCTCTCTACCTAGGGGCAGCAGTTTGGCCTGTGAAACATCCCTTATGAAGTGGGAGCCTCCCCAAAGCTCACTCTTAGGTTAGGACTTTGAGGCAGCCAAATTCAGGAGCTTCAGGCTGAGGAGCAGACGTCAAGATTCTAGTCCTGACTGCCACTGACTGCCTTTGTTACCTTAGGTAAGTCATTTTTCCTCTGGGCCTTTTTTTTCCTCTGAAAAATGAGGGGATTGGAGCAGATCCATCTCTACTGGCTCTGAAATCCTGATGGGTTCTCTAATCAGTCCTTATAATCATCTGCCACTGCCGTTAAAAGACTTTGTATGGCCTTGAACTTGTCAAATAGATTTTTACACACACTTTCCCATTTGATCTTCAAAATGACACAGTGTCTTAGGTATTGTAATAGTATTTTAATTTACATGTGAGGAAACTGAGGCTTAAAGAGGAGGCATGACTTCCCCAGTACCACAGAACTGGAATGAGGCATACAAAGTGTTGCTACCTCAGGCACCATTTCTTAAGTCACATCATATACTTGCAGCAGGAAAGGGACCTTCAAGGTGGTCAAGTTCAATTTCCAACTCACTTAATCCACAAGCATTTATCAACTGTCTTCTCTGTGCCTGACACTGAGGATACAGTGAGAGAAATGAAGCAGCTCCTGCCTTGGATAAGCTTACATTCTATTGGGAGAAATAACATGGAAGTGAGCAGCAACATGGCATCATGGTTAGAGATTAAACCTCAGGATCAGAAAGAGAGAAGTCTTGCCTCTTCCATTTACTTGTTGTGTGACCCTGGGTGAGACCCTTAACCTCACAGTGTCCCTAGTAACTCTCCAGAACCATAAGTTGTGTAGGTGCTAAACTACATTAGGAGAGGAGTTCCCACTGCCAGAGAAATCATGCTATGGTCCAAAATAAAACAAAACATGTGCATATGTAAATATATAAGACAAATACAAGGTAATTGGGGAAGGTGGGTGTACTAGATGCTGGGGGAAATCAGGAAAGGCTGTGGATAGAAGGTAGCACCTGAGCTAAACTTTGAAGGAAAGTAGGGATTCTAAGAAGCTGAAATGCAGAAGGCAAGACTGGAGAACAGACACAGAGATGGGAGATGGAGTAGGGGTGGGGTCATCATTTAACAGATAAAGAAATTGAGGCCTAAAGAACTTAACTGGCCCAAGGTCAAACATGGAGCAAACTGCATATACAGGATTTGAACCCAGGCCCTGCAATTCCAAATCCAGTGTTCTTTCCCCTGTACCACATTTCTTTTTCCCAAAGAGAGATGAACCATGTGGGGACCCCCATATGCTTGCTGTCCTCCCTGGATTCTCCCTTCCTGTCAGGGGAGGACTGATTTAGAAGCAGAGCACACAGCTGCCTTGACATCAATCTTCCCTGACATGTCTCTCAGAAAACTTTGCTTTCCTAAAAGTGTCTGTCTCCTTCAGGCAGTTTGGCATGTGTGCCTGAAATATGCTGGAGTTTTCTCATTCAGTCCTGTCTGGTCTGCCCAGGCAAAGCAGGTTCCCACAAGCTTGTGGCTGTGTTTCCCGCAGAAGGCTCTCCTACCCAGTGTCAAGCAAATACTAGAGAGAGGTCATTAGGCCATTCATCTGTCAGCTGGGGGGAAGTGGTTGCAGTTCCAAGTTTTTCAAGCTAAGCGGTCTAGAAGCATGGTGGCATGGGAGGCCATTTGATTTTGACAAACTTTACTTTGCCGCTAATCTGGGAAAATGATTTCCCTTCTCTCATCTTAGCTTTACCATTTGTAAAAATAGAACACACACACACACACACACACACACACATATATATATATATATATATATATATATATATATACATATATATATTTTTTTTTGGGGAGGGGGGAACTCTTAAGGAATCAGAATTTTAAAACTGAAAGAGTTTCTACCTGTCTTACAGGCTGTTATTAGGATCAGAGCCTAAAATGAATCTTAGAGATTATCTAGTCCTAGAATCATAGACTAGCTAAGCTATAAGAGACCTTAGAAGTCATATAGTTCAAACCCCTTCTTCAGTCCTGTGGGGGCAGAGGCAGGGGCAGGGTGCTTTTTCCAAGGTCATACAGGTAAATAGCAAAGTCAGATTTTGAATCCAAGACTTTTGACTCTAAATCCAGTATACTTGTATATACCCTGTTCCAACTTATTCACTATATTTGTTTTGTTTGCCTGTTTTCAGAAAGACTAGTGGTTTCATCAGTGTTAGAAGCTTCCAGTGAGGAAATCCCTGTGTGAACAAGCATGGGCACCTACTCTGAAACTCACAGTCCTAGAGCATTGCCTGGGGGCATTGAATGGTTTAGTGACTTGCATACTGACTTTGTGATTGATATGGGGCATCAGAGACAGGATTTGAATGCAGATCTTCCTGATTTTCAGGCTCTCTATTACAACATGGTGCACTGTGTGTGTATACAATAAATACATATATACATATATGAATATATATAGTATAATAGATACATGTCATTATACCATATAGTATATATTTACCTAATATATTATATATCTATAAACCCTTTGTATTATTTATTCATTATACCATATATTTATTATATACATTCACATATATCTGTAAACTCATGTGTGTGTGTGTGTGTGTGTGTGTGTGTGTGTGTGTGTGTGTGTGTGTGTAATGGATTTACAGAGGGGATGTGATTTGATCAAATTCACACAGAATATTATCAATAAAGCTGAGATGAAAACCAAGGTCTCCCTATCCAATGATCTTTCCATATTTGTGAGATTCTTTTGAAAAAGAAAACAATAAAAGCACTGTCCAGTTGTATTCTTATTAGGGGATCAGGGAGATATTCCTAAAATTTCTGTCTTTTCTTCTATCAAAAGAAGAATTCACTTGTAGGTGTCTGGCCTCTGTTTCCCAATGATCAGTAAATGCGGGTAGTCTTGAACATGCCTCCGTGAGCAGGGAGCGTTAAAGAAGGGAGAGAAGAAATTTCCTCTTCTGTGGCATTAGAGCCTACCAGCCCTGCTCTCTGGTGCTGCTCCTGCTCAGACCCTGTCCTAAGTCCTTAACTGGATTATTAAAACTGGAAGGAAACTTTATAGACAATCTAGACCAGGCCTCTTATTTAATCGAGGAGAAAACTAAAGCTCAGGGAGAGGAAGTGACTTTGTCCTGGGTCAGTGGTAGAAGCTAGAGCCAGGGATGGGGAACCTGTGGCCTCGAGGCCACATGTGGCCTTCTAGGTCCTTGGGTACAGCCTTTTGACTGAGTCCAAGTTTTACAGAACAAATCCTTTTATTAACGGGATTTGTTCTGTGAAGTTTGGATTCAGTCAAAGGGCCGCATGGAGGACCTAGAAGGCCACGTGTGTCCTCCAGGCTGCAGGTTCCATCCCCCTGCTTGATTGAAATCTCAAGTCCTAGCCTGGGGCCTGGGCCTCATTCAGACTCTAGAATCTTACATCTATGTGGGACCCTACCTCCACCAGCCACTGCTCCCATTGCCTACCTAGATCTGTATTACCAGATGTCCATTCTTACAACCTTCAATGCCACCTGTCCCCTCCCCCCAACATATAACACACCTTGACTCCTGGCTTTAGTCACTCTAGACCAACTTTGCCCTGGTATTGCCATCAAGCTTCAGTCTAATAGCATCTCTCCCTCTGAGAGGTATCCAACATTCATCAGAGTGGTGGAAGATTGGAATTTTTCAGCATACACATTTTTTTCATCCCCTCTATCTCCTACTTGCCAAAGTCCATCTATCAATCCAGAGTCCAGGAATTGCATTCTCTTCCCTTTTATATAGTCTCCATTTAGACAGAGACCTCTGGGGCTAGTATTGCTTTTGCAGAAAGGGCAGCAGTACTGACCACCCCCTGCCAAAAAAAAAAAAGTCCCCATTTTTGAATCTTCTAATTTGTACTCATTTTCCTCTATAATTATGATTAAGGATATGGCATCCATGGAAATGACATTATATTTTTGGATCATGAACTTTTGTACACTTAAGAATTTCTAATCTTCATCTAGTCTCATATTTAGGAAATTTTACTTTGATGCATCAAGTTTAATTGTCCCACTAGCATGTTAGAAATGGGAATGCATCTGGACATTAAGATTAAATGATGATATCACAACTTACTAAGTTTTCATTTTACATTCCAGTTGAAAATACAAGCCCTTTGCCTCATTAATCCTTTGCAATCCAACCCTCCACATCCCCTCCCATACCTACCCCCATTGAAATTATCCTTTGGAGACACATTCATATTCTTTTTAACAGCTGCCTGACAGTTCCGCTGATGGAGTTTGTATCCAACTTTGTTACTGGTTAGTGACAACTTGCCCTGACGGATCTGTGCCCATAATTATTTTCTCGCAGTTCAATTTAATTAATGCTTAACCTCATCAGGATCTTGCAGCTGGAGAGCTCTCTCTGCAGGAACTGCTAACAGCAAAAGGATTTCCTTCTTAGTGAAGAGAGACTCCAAAGGGCTTTGAAGAGCCTACGTTGTTTTGCGCGTATGTGTGTGCATGTGCATGTGCGTGCATGTGTGTGTGTGTGTGTGTGTGTGTGTGTGTGTGTGTGTGTGTGTGTTTTAAATGGGTTGAAAACAATTCGCAAATGAATCTCTTTCATTTCTTCCCTCTCCACGCTTGGGCCAAACTAACAGATTTTGAGACTGCGTGCAACGGTGGGGTTGTTAAATCTAATTCCGAGCTAAGTGTCTCTAACATCAGACACTCCAGGAGACCCACCAGGAAGATGTATATTTTTTAATATCTTGGCTTATAACAAGGACAATTCAGTCTTATTTTGTACAAGTGTACACTCTATCAACGGTCTCCCTAACTGCTGAATTGAATTCAATAATAAATAGCTGTGGGAGAGAGGAGAAATTAAGAAGCATCGGCAGGGGAGGCAAGGGGGGTTTGGAAATAAGACTTGGGAAGGGATTATTAGAGGGTTGATAATAAGTAGGAAGATTTTGTACTTACACAAACCCTATTAGCTCAGAAGATTTTGCATGTTTTCTACTTCAAGCACTTTGATGGGTTATCTGTGTGGCATTTGCTTTACAGGTTGGGAAATAGAGGCTACGTGAGCTTAGGAAGGGACTCATAGCAGCTCTTCCCTTCTTGCATTTTTCTTCCTAAAACATCAGGAGATATTCTGCTAAAAGATGCCATCTGTGTGGAAAGTAATATGATGGTGCTTAGTCTTAATGATTGCATGAAATATTAATGGTCATTATTGCTATGAGTTGTTATCTGAATTTTCATCCAACAAGATCCCAGAATGCTTTCAAAAGCTCTACCTCCCAACTCCTTTCCAGTGAGATACTATATAATTTTGTGAGGAGGAACATGGTGGAGTAGAGGGAGGCTTTTAAATATAGAATACAGGAAAGCTATCCCAAAATGCTGAAAATTAATCAAGAAACGTGCCACCATTTTCTCCATCTAGCATTCTCCAACTGTGAGGCAGAGGGGTTCATTGGAAGCAGCCCTGGTCTGGACTAAGAATCAGATGGCTTAAGTTTGAACCCATGCTCTACCTGTGTGACCCTGGGCTAATCAGTTTATTTCTCTGGGCCTCAGTTTCAACTAGATGATGCACCCTTCTGACTCTAATTATGGGACCCTATGACCCGGTTTAGACATTAGCCAGTGCCATTCTTCTCTACTGTGTTTTATAAAATGAGCTCCTGAGTTTCATTACCATAGTGCAATTAAACTTTCTAAAGGAATTAATGGCAAGTGTGGAACCAAAAGGGATAGCACTGAATGGACAAACAAATGAATTGAACAAATAGATAAATGAGTAAATAAATAACTAAATTAATATATAAATGGAGAGAGAGAGACAGACAGGAGAGACAGAGAGGGAGGGAGAGAAGGAGAGGGAGAGAGTGGGTTTGCTTTTGGCCCAACCTGAGGGGCCCAGCTTTAAGGGAAATATGCAGAGTGCCTGTGGTTCTCCCAGACTGCTAAACCAAACTTGGTAGTTCAAGTTAATCCTGGGGGTTGATTGTAGAATTTGGTTCAGTAGAGTACAATGAGAAAGGTTCTGGACCCAGAATCTGATTTGTATTTGAATCCCAGACATAGTATATACTCCATGTGTGATCTTAAACAAGGCATTTGACCTCTCTTTCTCAGTTTCTCATCCATTACCAAACAGGTCATCTTTAAGGTCACTTCTGGCTCCCAATTCTCAAACTCTGTTGGGTGTGGTGGGGAGGACACTGGACTTGGAGACAGAAAACTTGACTTATAGGCCTAGCTCTGCCATTTTCTAGCTATTAAGTAAGGATTTATTAAACAGCAGTTCTGGGTACTGTGGTAAGTCCTGGAGATAAAGAGGAGATAGCAATCTAATGGGGAAGGCAACATGAACATATACCATTATATACATAATATATACAAAATGAATACAGAGTGGTTTCAGAATAGGTTGTGCCAGCAGCTGATAGCATGGGAGACGGAGAGGAGGAGAAAGGTCTCATGAAGAAGGAACGCTTCAGCTGGATCATGAAGCAAACTGAGTATGGGGGAAAGGAAGTGAGAGGAAGATATACATTCCAGGCCTAGAGCACAGCAAATGCAAAGGCACTGAGCAGTATAGGCCAGTAGGACTGGAACCCAGAGTGAGAGAAGAAGGATAAGAAGACTGTAAAGGTGGGAAGAGGCCATCTTGTGAAGAGATTTAAATATCCAGCAGATGAGTTTATGTAGGGATCCGTTATAGTTTATTGAATAGGGGGATGACAATCAGACCTACGCTTTAAGAAAATTACTTTGGTCTCAGTGTGGAAGCTGGGTTAAAGAGAGCAGGTGCTTCAGGAGGCGTTGTTGCTCACTCATTTTCAGTCCTGTCTGACTTCTTCTTGACCTTATTTGGGGTTTTCTTGGTAAAGATACTGAAATGACTTTCAAAGTTCATTTTATTGTTGTTATCCAGTCGTCTCAATTTTGTCCGACTCTCTGTGACCTCATTTGGGATTTTCTTGGCAAAGATACTACAGGGGTTTACCATTTCCTTTTCCATCTCATTTTGCAGATGAGGAAACTGAGGCAAACAGGGTTAAGTGACTTGCCCAGGGTGACACCTATTCTTGTCATAGATATTGGAGCAGTTTGTCATTTCCTTCTCTATCTCATTTCACAGATGAGGAAACTAGTAAGTGTCTGAGGCCAGATTTGAACTCATAAAGAGGCCCAGCACTGTCCACTGAGCCACCTAGCTGCCCTAGCTTCTTGAGGAAGGGATATCAATTAAAAGGCTTTTCTACAGCAGTCCAGGTGAAATGTGTTAAGGATGTGAACTAGGGTGGTGATTATGTGAGTCTAGAGAAGAGGATGTATGTGAGGGATGTTGTGGTGATATCTGACAACTGATTGGGTGTGTGGGGTAAATGAGAGTGAGAATTAGAGGATCTCACATCCAGAGATGGAGGGGACCTCAAAAACTCTGGAGTCTAGCCCTCTCATTTTACAGAAGTGGAAAACTTCTGAGGCCCAGCAAAGTTAAATAGATTGGCCAAGTTCACATGGGTAGAACTCTGCACATTAGAGGTGCGATATGAATGTGATTCTTCTTTACTCTGATTCCGGCATTCTCTATGCTGTGTTGCACTGCCTCTGGACTAGGACTTAGAAGATCCAGGTACTATTAAGTCACTAATGAATTCAATTCCATCTCCATTCTGGTGCCCTCTTCCTCACCCCCATTTCACTGGATATAAAGTGTTCATTCTCATGCTCACTCTACTATTTCCTCTCAAATTGATTTAAGGAGCGGAACATTTATACCTTCATGATAATTTAAGTCAATTGGTCCTTGTTCCAGGGGATTGTTTTTTTGTTTTGTTTTGTTTTTGTAAGCCTAGTCTTTTGTGTAATAAGAGTCCTTGAGGATTTCTGGAATGATTATATCATTAGCTGGAGTTGAAGGCAAAGAGACCTGAGTTAAAACTCTGCTTCACTCCCTTATGAGTTATGTGACCCTTGGCAAGTCCCTCACTTTCTCTCAGCCTCTTTGTCCTCATCTGCAAAATGGGGATGAGGATAGTACTAAATACCACAAGGAGCTGTTGTGAGGGAAAGCTTTGTGAGCCTTAAAATGCTATGTAAATATGAATAACAACAAAGTGCTGCAGCGTTATTCTATTATTATTAGTGTTATTAATTTTAATTAATTAATTAATTTACTGGACTATGTGAAGATCAAATAAAATAATGTAAAGAGCTTTGCAAAACTTAAAATGCTATATATGTTAGCTGCTGTTGTCATGTTGGGTGGTCCTTCCCAGAATTTTCTTACTCCTGGATCCCCAACTAGTCTGCTTGTTTGAACAACTGAGTGTATACGAGAAACCTCATATCTAGCTTTGCAGGACTTACTGCTAAGGCGGGGCAAAGGCTCCCTCAAGCTAGGTAGGTAGTCCCCTCCTGCACCAACCCCCACACCCTGCAATGCAAGAGAATAGGATTGGAAGTCGGAGGATTCCGGTTGGCAATTGTCTTTGCTATTTAATGCCTGCATGACTTTGGACCAGTCAATTAACATCTTTTGACCTTTTTCTTTCTTCCTTTCCCCCTTTTTTTTTATGGCTAAATTTGTTTTTGTAAGTCTAGTCTCTTGCTGAGAATTGAAAGTCCTTAGCGGTTTCCGGAATGATTATATCATGAGGCATTGAATAGCATGCTGTACTTGGAGGCAAGGGGACCTGAGTTCAAACTCCACTTCACTCACTTATGAGTTATGTGATCCTTGGCAAGTCACATATAAAATAAGAGAATTGGCCTAGGTCACCTCTAAGGTCCCTTGCAACTGTGAATCTATTATTATGTGAATGACATAGCTTAAATTCACTTGACTTTATAATGTCTGCCACCAGAGAAGTATGGTTGTATCTCATTTTTACATAATAGCTGAAAAGTTGCAGGTAATTAAACTTTTTGTAAACTGAAAGATATTTTAAAAGCACTAGGAGAACTGTCAATTAAATAATAATAGTGCTTTATGACTGTAGAGGGCCTTAAATCTTTCAGAGGGCTTTTCTTACACTGTCTTTGTTGATCTTGATAAAACATCTTATGAGATAAGTAAGCTAGTTATTATTATTCCCATTTTATAGATTAAAAAAGACTCAAAGAGGTTATGACTTGTCTCAAGCCTATATTTTTAATCTAGTGACATGGCAATGAACCCTTTTTGAACAGGAAAAAAAATAATTGACATGAATCACCCTAGCAGTTATCTATTTAGCAAATGTCTATAGTGGTGTGTATGTGTTTATGTGTTTGTATAGAGGGTGTTTAAAGGTGGGTTTTCTTTTAAAAAGACCTTCTCAGCTTACTGGAATTAGACTCAAGGTCAGAAGACCAATGTCGGATAATTTCTGTGATTAGTTGTGAGCAAATTCTGTTAACTCTGATTCTCAGTTTCCTCATCTTTAAGGTGAGAATAAGAATGTTTGCACTAAATACCACGTGGAGCTATTGTAAGGGAAAGCTTGGTGAACCTTAAAATGCTATGTAAATGTGAATACCAACAAGTTAAAAAGTACTGCAACATTATTCAGTTATTATTATTATTAACCTTAGTTGTTGATGTTGTTAAAGAGGGATCCTTCTAATTCTACTGGATGTAGGGTCTCAGGAAAGTGGGATTGGAAGTGAAGTGTAGAAGAAATGCCAAGATTTTGTCTGTGATTATCATACCTGCCCTCTAACATCTGTTTTGGAAAAAAAAAATTTGGGGATGTAACTTGGATGGAGGAAAGGAATCATTCCAGTCTATGTGTACTAGAGCAGAGTGTTGTTGGAGTAGATTAACAAGCTAATAAATCTGCAAACAGGATTAAAAATGATGAGGGAGTGTAGTGCTCAAGAAATCTGGAGCACCATGGGAAGTTGAATAGATAACCTTCCATTGTTTCTCACTACAGAACAGTGTGGTACGTGACTCTGGAAAGGGAGCTTGGAGGGTGACAGCTTGGGACTTTTCAATACATCTCTCATCTTTTTTTAAACTGCCTTAATGGTACAGCCCTGGAGATTAGGGCTGTTGTGATCTCTGGCTATATTCTGTTGTGGCCCCCAGCCTTTCTCAAAGCTATTTAAAACCCGAAACTTGTACAAGGAAGGAAAAGAAGAACGTAAATAGTAAATTGAATTCCTTCTATTTCACTTGGATCCATGTTAATTACATTTGGCATTTGGAGGGCTCTTTTCATCTGTAAACTTCACAAAGATGTGGGGTGAGGGATGTGAGGAAAGATAGAAAGGGACATACGGAGAGGATCTGTTTATGGGAAACTGAGGCTCAAGGAGGCTGGGCAGTTTATCTTCCAAAAATATTCCCCTTCCCCTAATAGGATATTTTTAGTGACAGAGTAGGACAAGTGTATGAATGCTTTTTGCTGTTCTCTAAACTTTATACGTAGCCCCTGATACTAGAGGAATTTAGTCAGGGATAAGAGAATGGAATAAAGGAAGAAGGAAGACTATGGTCTTTCAAGTCACATCTAAGAAGTCTGTGATTCTTACCCTGTCCCAGCCTCTTACCAGCAAACGTCCAGTAGGGACATGTGTACCTCCTACGCAATGGTGGACAGCTAAGCAAGGCATTCAGGGCTTCTAAAGCTAAAATCAGAGTTTTTTTTTTTTTTTTGGAAGGACCTCTCTAAAAACCTGCAGCCTTTTTGAAAAAAAAAGATCTGGTGGTAAATTTTGTCTGTTTTGGTGTTTTCCTGAAGGAAAAAAAGAAAATAAAAGGTAAGTCAGGCTGACTGTCCAAAGGCTTGATTGAGAAAACTACTTTTCCTTTCCTCGGCCTCATTTTCATCTCTAAAATGGGACTGGGGGTAGGAGGAGAGGGAGAATTTACTTGAACCCAAAGACACTTCCAACTTTAATACCTATGATCCTGTCTCTCTACCAGAGAGCATGCTGGCTCATTGTTTCCATGACAGAATAGGAGAATAGAGTCTGCTTTCTTTTCTCTCCAATTCATTGCCCTCTCCCCTACTCATTTTACCCTTTCCTACTTTAAGAACAAAGTAGCTCAGAGGAGAGAGTAAATGATACAAGATGTGGAGAAGAAGGAGGAAGAAACTATGAAGAAATGTATGGGTTAGGGATAGAATAGGATGTTGGGAATTTATAAAACCTTAGGAAAACAAAGAATATCAGAGATTCAAGGACTTCTTGGAAATATTCTAGCCCAGTACTCTCATTTTACAGACCAGAAAACTGACGCCAAGAGAGAGGAAACCTGGTGTCATGGGAAGAACGTTGGACCAAAAGTCCAGGATGCCTTGGTTCTAGTTCCAGCTCTGCTACTAGTTCTCTGTGTAACTGACCAAGTTTCTTCCCCTCTTTGGACCTGCTTCCCCAGCTATGAGAAGAGGTTGGTCTAGGAGCAGGAACTTTAACTGTTTTTATGTTACAGACTCCATTGGAAATTTGGTGAAACCTAGGGACTCCTGAAAATGTTTTTAAATTCTTACAAGAAAACGTATGAGATCACAAAGGAAACCAAACATATAGAAATAAAATTATTTTTAAAAAATAGGTTTACCAAACACAATCTTTTCTATCTCTGACATTCTATATTCTAAAGTCCTTTCTAAGGTCCTAGCATTCAACATTCTAAGGTTCCTTTCAGTTCTTACATTGTACATTCTAAAGTATCTTCCAGTCCTGACATTCTGTGTTCTAAAGTCCCTTTCAGCGCTAACATTCTGTATTTTAATGTATCTTTTAGCTTTGACATTTTATGCTCTTCAGTTCTGTTGTTATTTCATAAAGATTCTTCCTGACCTGGTATTCTGTGATTCTTTTAACCTTGGGCTGAAGGAGCTCAGAGTTACATCGTGTGCGACTTTAGGACCTCATCCCAGCCCTTCCACAGTTGCCTGGTTGCTGGCACATTGTATTTCCCAGTGGGTGGGGTTGGAGGGATTTCCATACCCAGAGCTGGTACTGGCGCCACATTCCTGAGTCACATATTTCTCTATCCTATGCAGTTCTGGGTAAGCTAAAAATGCAATATCGCTGTCACCAGCTCACAGAAGACATCCAGCCTGAATAATTTAACATGTCACTGCCATCCATCATGGCTGTAGGAGCAGGCGCCGGAACAGAGGCACACAGAAGAGGGTTAGCCAGGCAGCTGACCGAGCAGCTCTGGGAGTTGGGCTGGGCTACCGCCCACATGATTACCAATGGCTCCCATGGGAGAGGGGGGTCCACCTGGTAGCTAGGAGGGCGTGTTAACACCTCCAGGCCCAGGGGAAGCAGAAGTCGTTGATAATGTTTCCGCAACACTGTTCTTTTGGGAAGGGTGGGCTACCAATGTCACACGTGTGGGTTTTGTTTTTATTTTTCCATTTATTCACTTACTGTGTAGACCAGACATCAGAAAAATTACGAAGTCAGCATCATTTTTCTTTGAAGTTTTCTCACTTCTCTTTCAGTACCATTTAGCTAGTGAGTATTGATCCCTTATGCTAAATGTTCTTATGTTGTTTAATGATTGACACATAAAATCATAGAACCATAGAACCAGAAAGGATGGTAGAGGTCATCTATTCATGCAATCATAGATTTAGGGCTTGGAGTGGTATTAGAGACCATCTAGTACAACAGCCTTGTTTTCAAGATGAGAAATCTGAGATGATGTGATTTCCCCAAGGTCCCATAAATAGCAAATGGCAGGTCTAAAATTTGAGTTCACATAGTGACTCCAAACCAGCCCCCTTTCCACTGTACCATGCTGCTTCCCAAACCTCCTCTTTTGCAAAGTGAGAAAACTGGGACTCAGATAAGTTATGGTGCTTGTCTAAGGTAACACAGTAAATTAGTGATAGAGCTATGGTAAGAACACAAGTCCTTTGTCTCTTAAGCATTGTGCTCTTTGATTATACCAGACTGCTTCTATGCACATGAACATTTTAGTAACTTAAGGGTCATTCTGTCTCCAGGGATTTATGTTCAAAAAGAAAAAAAAAATGCAGGCATTCTGTAAGGCCTTTCCAGGAATTCTTAGAATTATGCTCTTTAGCTACCAACCTACTTTAGCTACCAATGTACCAACCTAGTTTTAAGATTGAGCCTACTTAGATATCTTCTAACACTGCATATAGGGGCTCTTTGGGAAGCCAGATTATATATTGATTCATAAAAATGATAACTCTAGAAGGAACCTCAGAGACCATATAGTCCATGTACCCTCCCCTTTTAAATATTAGAAAACTGAGGCCCAGTGAAGTTAAGTCACTTGCAGCCATCCCTGAGTGAGTGACAGAGCCTTCGTCTCCTGAGACCAATTCATTCATTCATTCAATCAGTCAATCATTGATTTATTCATGCAAGATATATGTAAGATATACAGTAAGCAAAGCACTGAGCAATAGCTGATGACACCAGGTGCCTGGAGATGCTTCCCCATCTTTCTAACCAGAGTTCACCTTGGTGATTCAGAACCTAACCTCTATCTTCTGCTCCTCTCTTCTTTCCCCATTCTCCCTCCCTCATTCACCCCAGAGGTGTAGGTGGTAGTAGGACATGAAGCTGTTTATGTACTCTTCTCTGTGCTCTGATCAACCCTTTCGTAAGTGCTATCATGTTCTAGCCATTTGCTATCTTTAGGACTCTAATGGAAATATTCTTGGAGCCCAAGGTAATTAATGACCACAATTTAGTGCCCTAAATCATCCACAGGGTATTAAAATGCCAGCAAAGGGTACTTTTTTTTTAAACAGCAGTCTGAGTCATCTCTGAGTTCATAATTAGTCCTTACCTTTGCGGGTTATGCCTGTCCACACTTTAGAAACAAGCTTCTGCCAGCCCCATGTTGTTGTGAGGTAATCCTCAGGCATCCAGTGATGTCTTCACATCTCTCAAGGCTCACTGATCAAGTGAATATTGCTTTCCCCACGGTTCGTGGAAGATTCACCACTGTTGCATTTAAAATATTGAGTAGCCTTAGGTTTACCAGAAGTATTTACAACTGCACAGGACCTTAGGGATCATTTTGTCTATACTCATCATTTTCCTGATGGTTCCTGAGGAGTGAATTAACTTGCATGGAGCCATCCAATTAATAAAGGGCAGAGCCAGAGGCAAACCCAAACCCAATTCCAAATCCATATTGCTTTCAGCAGGACTGACCATATAAATAAATGAAGTTGATAACTTTGTATGTGGTATGCTTTCATGGTTGTTAGGAAGCCTCCTTTGCCTTAAAAACATCTCTCCACTATTAATCAACCACAGTCCATGTGAATCTACCATTAGGTATTTATTTCTTTGAGTTAATCATTGATTTCTCCATTCTTTAGAAGAACATATAGTATCATAGATATAGATTTGGAGGGGACCTCAAAGGCCTTCTAATCCGAGGCTCTCAGCTTACACATGTGTAAACTGAAGTCCAGGAAGGATTAGATAGATGATTTGCCTAACATTATACAGAGAGTGTTGGAAGCAGAATTTGGGCCCATGTCAAACTCATGTTTGACCCCACTGCCTCCAGAGGCAATGCTCTTTCTACAGTACCATGCTACTAGACTAAAACTAAAATTCCGAAATAGGAATATAGCCCTCCAGGGGATCTTAAGGTTCAGAACTGAAAAGGTACTCAGAGAACATCTAATGCTCAATTCCCTCTTTGAAAAATGAGGAAACAGAGACCCAAAGGAGACAGGGGGATGTCATGGAAATCTTGCATGATCGGGAGTCAGGAAATCTACACTCCAAACACATCTCTACCATTTTCTTTATGACCTTAAACAAGTCACCTAACCTCTCTAAGCCTTAGCTTCCTCAACTGGAAAATTAAGAGATGTTACATTTTGATCTGTAATATCCCTTCCCATCTCTAAATCTCTGACTCTGAGATGGGAACTTATTTGGCCACAGATAATAACAGAGTCAGTCCTTAAACCCAGATATTCTTATTCCTGGCCAGTATAGTTTCTGAATGGTAGAAGGTAAAGGAATAAGCATTTAATGAGCACCTAAGCACTTTACAAATTTCATTTTATCCTCACACCAATCCTGGGAGGCAGGTTTTACAGTTGAGGAAACTGACGCAGATAGCAGTTCAGTTGATTTACCCAGGTCACATAGCTAGGAAGTATGTGAGGCTGTATTTAACTCATATCTTCCTGACTCAAGGCCCGGTGTTCTATTTACAGCACCACCTAGCTGGTAGGTACTATATGCTAATGTAGAGATAGCAATACACTAGACATCATGAACTGTATGACAACCTTCTTTCTTCCTCTAACCCCTCCCTCCCCACCCCTGCCCCCACCCCCATAAAGCAGCCTAATTTGGCTCTAGAATGCAAGTATTATTATAGAAGTTCTGAAAACATAGACAGGACCAAGATGTTGGCTGGGCTAGATGGCTTCCGAGGTCCCTTCCAGCTCTGAGATTCGGTCATCCTTATCCATCTACAAACATGGGACCATTCATTCATCTCCTCTGTGTGACATACATTTCTTCATAACTTTATAAATTGTTCCCAATTGTTCCACTCACACTGTACTCCATCTGTGATCTCCATCCCTTTGTAATAGCTGTCCTCATGTCTAGATTGCTTTCCCTCCTTATCTTTACCTCTTAGAAACCCTGGTTTCCTTCAACACTCAACTCAGATCTTATCTTCTATAGGAAACCTTTTCTGAGCCCCTGGATGCTTATACCCTCCCTCTGCAAAAGTGCCTTGTATTCATTTAGATGGTCCTTGACACACTGTAAGCATTTAATGTTTGTTTCTT
Organism: Phascolarctos cinereus; assembly: GCF_003287225.1. Classification (NCBI taxonomy): domain Eukaryota; kingdom Metazoa; phylum Chordata; class Mammalia; order Diprotodontia; family Phascolarctidae; genus Phascolarctos; species Phascolarctos cinereus. The sequence continues at coordinate 309,139,494 of NW_027555625.1, forward strand.
TCTTTCCTTCAGTTTGTGTGTGTGTGTGTGTGTGTACCTGTGTGTATACAAAAAATATGTATATGTAGATATACAAAATGTACATCTATCTTTCCATCTATATAATATAGATAGAAAGGAAGGAAATAAGCATTTATAATACACACAAACATATATATATATATACATACACAACATGAAAGAAGGAAATAAGCATTTATTATATATATACATATAAATGCACATACATACATTTTGTATGTATATATACATGCACACATACAATTATGTGCACATATGAGTGTATATACGTATATTATATAAAAAGTGAAGGAAGGAAACAAGCATTTGTTTTATATACACACACACACACACACACACACATATATACATATAATTGCAAATACATACATTTTGTATGTATATACACATGCACACATACAATTATGTGTACATGTAATAAGAATGTATATACATATATAAAGTGAAGGAAGGAAATAAGCATTTGTTTTATACGTACATACATAAACATACAAATTGCTTTACACATATATATGGTATATATAATTGTGTGTATATATATAATATGTATGTGTTTGTGTGTATATGTGTATGTATGTATATACATATGTGGTGTACAGGGTGAAGTGAGGAGACAAGCATTTGTTTTATACACACACAAATGTACACATTGCTTTACATATATATTTTGTGTATGTATAGATACGCAAAATGTATACACACATGTATGTATGCATATATGCATGCATATATGTATGTGTATACATGTGTGTATGTGTATACACACATTTATGTATGGTCATGATGCCCCTTCCCCATTAAAATAGAAGCTACTTAAGGACAAGGAGTGTTTGACTATTGTCCTTGTATTTCCAGAAATTAATATAGACTCTAGGAGTATTTGTAGTTGAATGAGCAATGGATTTGAAATTTAGGATCTGGGCTGGAATCCCAGCTTTGCTTCTTCTTATTCATGGGACCTTGGGCAAGTCACTTTACTCATCTGGGCCTCGGTTTCATTAGTAAAATGAGATAGTGACTTGATGGCCTCTAATAGTCATTTCAGGTATAAATCCAAGATCCCATGATCTGTAATCCTATAAGCATTCATTATTTGGTTGATTGATTTATTTATCCATTTATTATTTCATTCGTGGTATATTTGAGCTCTGATATTCCAAGACATGATTAATAAGCACTCACTGACTGCCTCAGTGCCCCTACCACCACAATAAACATTTATTAATCTCTCCTACACACAAATCACTGGACTAGTTTCAGGGGTAACAAGGATAGTGTGGCCTAGTGGATAGAGTGGTGTACTTGTAGTCAGGAAGGTCAGGATTCAAATCCAATCTTTGATAATTGTGACTATGGTCAAATCACTTAACTTCTCTGAGACTCTTGTTTCCTTACCTGTTAATTGAGGATACTATTTCATGCTGTTCCTGTATCACAGGGTTACTTTGAAGTTCAAATGAAAAAAATGTGTATGATAATTTCAGGTTATATCAATCTGTAAGGATTTTGAGTTTGGGCCAGTGCCGAGGATAAACCTGGCCAAAGTGAAGAGCGTTCATTTCTAGTGTGACTGCAAGATGATGAATGTTTTGGCCATACTAACTCCTGGATACCTTCTGCTATGGGAAGAGTACACAAATCCTTGAAATATTGAGGTACATTTAGTGCCCATTGTATGGAAGACAGAGATCACGACTGAAGCAGAAGCAAAGATATCAGGCCCTTTGGATATTGAAGGCATTTTGGACTTAAAATTCATCAGTAAATGTCATTGGGCTCTGTAACACATTCTATTAGCACCTTCATGAAAAGTGGTTTATTGGCTGTTTTCCAATGTGTCAGCTAAGCTTAGAGCAGCTCCTCTCAGGAAGGAGTCATAATGAGTGAGTTCTGATGGGCAAGAGGAAGAAATAGATTCTGAACTGAGCCACTATTCCAAGTGCCTGGAGGATGTCACTTGCGTGTGAGGTCCTGAGCTCCAAAACTGTGGGAGAACAACATTGACTTGAATTACCACCCCCTCTCACCACCCCCACACTGTCCTCAATTTAAGCATAGTTGAAATAGCAAGGTATATCAGAATGAGCACCAGATTTGTCTTTGTCTTCAAGAAATCTGCATTCTCTTAGAGGCAACTCCATTTTTTAATGAAGTAGAATATGTGACTTGTGCCATCAGTAAGATCATGAGACTTACTAAGGGGGACTTACTTCTGGTTTGTGGTGGCAGCAAATGGAGAGAATCAAGGAAGGTTTCATGGTAGAAGTTGTATGTAGGCCAAGTCCTTAAGGATAGGTAGGATAACAGACAACAAATAGATCCAAGGGAGTGTTATTTCAAGTGTCCAGAATGTCATTAAGAATAAGAGATAGGTTCCAGGGACTTCAAGTAGACCAGTTTGTTTTGAATTATTAACAAAAATGTATTGGAAACAAAGCTAAAATGATGATTTGGCCTTAGATTGGAGGTGGGGAGGAAGATAGGATTTTAATTCTAAGCTTAGGAATTTAAACTACTTATTAGTCAGTGGGGTGATATTAAAGGACGTTGAATAGGGCTTGACTGAATTCACTTAAAACATTTAAAAAATAAATCAACTATTTATAACATCTCATCCCTTCTTATGCTAAGCATAATGGTCCCTGCCCTCAAGAAACTTACCCTTGTAAGTATAATGGTCAGATAATACTATAAAGTGGGTGAGACACTGGTGGGATTAATAATAATAACAGTGCAATAGCACTTTACAATTTATTATCATCATAATATAAGTAACTACATTTACATAGTGCTTTTAAAGTTTACAAAGCAATTTACATGCTTTATCTCATTTGAGCCTTATAACAGTCTTGTGAGATAGGTGTTACAGGTATATTCTTACTTTATAGATGAGAAAACTGAAGCTCAGAAAGGTTAAGTCAGGGGTGGGGAACTTGTGGCCCTCTAGGTCCTCAAGTATGGCCCTTTGACTGAATCCAAACTTCACAGAACATATCCCCTTAATAAAAGGATTTGTTCTGTGAAGTTTGGATTCAGTCAAAGGGCCACACTTGAGGACCTAGAGGGCCACATGTTGTTCTGTGAATTTTGGATTCAATCAAAGGGCCACACTTGAGGACCTAGAGGGCCACATGTGGCCTCCAGGCTGCAGGTTCCCCACCCCTGGGTTACATGATTTGTCCTAGGTCACAGAGTTACTAAGTTTCAGAGGTGAGATTTGAATCTATATCTTACAACTGCAGGTCCAGCACCCCATTCACTACACCTTTCTATTGGCAGGGTATTTTTTTAAATTTGTTTTTGTCACAACAACCCTATCAAGCAAGGAAAGGTAAAGGTTATTCTCCTTATTTTACATCAATGGAAACTGAGGCCCAGTTAAGTTAAATGATTTGCCCAAGTTCACAAGCTAACTCAGTGCTCTTTCTATTATGCCAAGTGAGTGTCCTGAGGTTGAAATGGCCAGAGTTGAATTTTTCACCCCATAATCCCTTCATTCTTCTGGGCTGCGGTCCCTGCTCAAGCCTACATCTCACTAGCAAAAGCACACAGCCCTCCGTCCTTTCCCCCAGAGCCCTAGACAGAAGATAAAAAACTGAGAAGGCCAGAGGAAAGGGACTGTAACTGCTGCCATTTTTGCTTCTTCTTTTCCTGTGCCAAGAATGGTGATGCTTGCACTATAACCTAGATGAACTAAATGGTTTTTTTTTAAATTTAAAGTATTTTAATGGCAGTTTAAAAGGCCCTGCGGGTCTCCAGAGTCCTCTCCTTTCCTGTCATTTGCAAAAGCTCCAGCAGTTTTGTTCCAACTCTGTGTCAGGCAAGAGTCTTATGAACTTTAGAACAGAGAACTGAATCTGGCCGAGTTTGTGCCTGTCCTGGGGTCTCTGATGCTGATGGAACCTTGGGGCTTGGCATATGGAAGGTCTTTGGAAATGACAGCGGAAGGCACACTGGATAGAGTGGCGGTAAAACTGAATCCCATTACTCATACTTATCAGCTTCGTGACTGGGTCTTAGCCTCCATTTATACACCCCAACAAATAAGTATTATACTATCTTTCCTGCCTAGCTCACTGGGTTGTGTGTAGTGAATATCAAATTTAAAAAAAGAAGAATATGAAGTACTTTGCAAATCTTTGCAAAGAAAGGAAACAAGCATTTGTTAATTTCTTACTATATGCCAAACACTTTGCCAAGTGCTTTACAAATATTATCTTATTTGATCCTCTCAACAACCTTGGGAGGTAGGTGCTAAAGCAGACAGAGGTAAGTGACTCACCCAAGGTCACAAAGCTGTTTTTTTCATTAGTTTATTTTGATTTATCAACAATCACTTCCATATACTTTTGAGTTTAAAATTTTTCTCCTCCTTCCTCCCCCACCACTCTCCCCAAGACAGCGCACGATCTGATATAGGCTATACATATACATTCCTATTAAACATATTTTCACGTTAGTGATGTTGTAACTAAGAATTAGAACCAATAGGAGGAACCACCAGAAAGAGAAAACAAAACTCGAACAGAAGAGGAAAAAAATAGCAAATAGTATGCTTCGATCTGCATTCAAACTCCATAGTTTTTTCTTTGGATGTAGATAGCATTTTCCATCACAAGGCCTTTGGAGATGTCTTAGATCCTTGTATTGCTGGGAAGGGTTAGGTTTATCAATATTAGTCATCGAACAACGTGGCTGTTATTGTGTGTACTGTTCTCTTGGTTCTGCTCACTTCACTTAGCATCAGAACATATAAGTCTTTCTTGGTTTTTCTGAAGTCAGCCTGTAACAAAGCTATTAATTATCTGAGGCTATTACCAATTTGGTGGCTACTGCTACAATCTTACTAGTTGGCTGTGGTACCTGTAAAGGACCTTTCAAGATGTCCCCTGAGCAATCCTGTCTCAGAATAATCATTCACCTAATATCAGAAAAAATAAACAGAAGAAAAACAGAGATGCTTGCTCAGAGACCCTTGGAGGCCAGGTAAGAAGAGGGAGAAATGTGACCAACTGTTCTTCCCCTACCTGTAGCTCAAAGGAACCCTTTTCACTCAAAAATGCTAAGGAAAGAAATTGAAAGGTGAGCAGGTCACACTTTTTGTATGCATACTCAGTTCCAGTAAACTCTGAGTCAGCAGGTTTTTTTTTTCAGTTTACAGCCAACAAGACATTTTATCATCCATATAATACCAACTTCTGAGTCACTCATGCCCAGGAAACAGCTTTCTAAATGTTCCAAGTGGTAGGACTAGAAGAAAGCAGAGAGTAACTGGGCATGTTCTAAGGACTAAAACCAGGCATTTGTTCTAGCCTTTCAGGTGTAGAAATCACTTTGTAAAACTCAAGACAGAAATGTGGGTTATTGTAGTTAGAACAGTTATTGCATATGTACACATGTACAGTACCATTATAACTTCCACTCATATAATTTCTGTGGCATCCTATTGAGCCCAAGTGTGGAAGGTGAAAGAAAAAAGCACCCAAGACTTGGAGTTAATTAAGGACATGTTAAGGATAGATGGAGAGGAGGCATATGCTATATTGGGAAAATTAGGATACAGGTGGAACTTGATGAGAGCAACTCAGTGAGGTCTGTGTTTACCCAGAAATCTCATGGATCTTTATTTCTGACAAATGAAGAGTAGGAGTCAGCTTATGTTCATTTCTATGTTCTATAGGAGCTAGTATGGAGTGTGTGCATGTGTATGCACATGCAGAGGGTATTATGTTACTGATATATATGAGTAGTAATTTTTATTTAAGCTTAGTGTATATTATTTCTGGTTCAAATCATCCTTAAGAGCATAAATTAAACATTAAAAACAAACAGAAAAAACCCCACAAGAAGTTTAGAAGGAGACATGAGTGTCAATTTTCTTACTACCTTGTTAAATTTAGCATATGCTTTTAAAACAAACTATGCGTAATATAAGTTCGTAATTCCACATACCATCTTCTTTATTGCTCATTTTATACAGGATTGTTTATTTATTGATAGTTACATCCGTAATAAAAAAGGAAATTTAATTTTAAAAAGTGATATGATGAAAGGAGCTTTGGATTCAGAAGCTGAGGATCTCAGTTCATATCCTAACTTTACTCTGAGTATCAACTTGGAACAAATCACTCTTACTCTTTGAGCCTATTTTTTACTCATAGTAAAAAGAGGGAATTGAATTTACTAATGTCTAAGGTACCTTTAGCTCCCAAATGTATGAATAACCACTTGCCTACAAGATATCTAGCCTATCCCTACACCTAGGTTTCCCCTACCCCTCTTTTTTACTGTTGAGGAAAGCAAGGAGAGATTAAATAACTTTCCAAAAGTCACACATATAGCTGGAATCACAGATAGGATTTGAACCCAGCTTCTTTGAACCAGGGCCAATATTCTTTCTACTGGACAGCACAGAAAAGGATCTAGGGCTTAGGTTATAGACTACTCCTAGTACAGTGTTCTGCCCAGAAACTCCTGCATTTTAGCAGCAGTAAGAGTAACATGATGCATTATTTATTGAGTTATGTAGATCCTCAAATAAACTACCGGTATTATAGACTCTTGATTTTTAGAACTCAAAGAGAACTTATTAGGAAATTAGAAAGTGACTTGCTTAAAGTCAGACAAGAGAATGAAAGAGCAGGGACTTAGAACCCTGATTCTCCTTTGCCCCAGCTCAGTATTTTGCTTGTAGAGTAGCTTGAATACCCAACAACTACCCTTAGCTATAAGAACATACTGTCATAACATGTGATAGAATTTCTCCTTTAGTGTCCTGGCTAATAACCATCTCAGCCGTCTTTTATGAAGTAGCCCCGATCTAGTCACAGAATCTCATAGAGGTGATAGAAGTAAAGATTACAGTGGAATTGCGGTATGTGTTTAGAATATAAATTTATACTGTTTCATGCAATACCTGTGTGCTAACAAGTTGGGTGAAAATTGAATTTTTGTAAATAAAATCCAATGTAAATTCAATTAAAAACATGTATGAAGTGTTTCTCAGGTGCAACGAACTTCATTATGTACATAGTCTGGGTATACAATGCTAGGGATACAAGGAGTAGAGAGATAGATAGAAAGACAGACAGACATATAGATAGATAGATAGAATGGAACCAATCTTTGTCCTCAAGGAGCTTACAGTTTAATGATGGGGGGGTGAGGAAAGCAGATTTGTTGGATTACAATTTGTACACAGAAAAATAAATATTAAGCAGTTTGGGAAGGAATTACTTTGAAATATCTAACATTTTTTTAAAAAAATTTTTTCTTTCTCTATTTTTATAATGTAAAGCATATTCAGGAGACACAAATTCTAGTCTAGATTCTACTATTGACTAGCTGCATGATTTGGACAAGCTAATTCACATAGGATGATAGATTTAAAGCTAGATAGGACTTTAGAGGTCACCTGGTTCAATCCCCTCAATTTACAGGTTTGGGTCTCACTTTCCTATTCAATGAATGGACTATATGATCTCTAAGATCACTTCTGGCACAGGCATTCTGTGCTATAAATGTCTTTCCAGGTCTAACAGTCTATGTTCAATGTTAAAACATTTTGTATTCCAAAGACTCTTCCAATTTTATAATATGATGGTTCTATGATTCATATTGAGTATGCTGGGTAAAGAGTGGAAGAAGTTAAAAAACTTGCCAAGTTTATGATGTCCAAGAAGCTGATTCTAATGTTTTCCAATTTTCTTATAGGGGGAATAGGTTTTGGAAGAACCAAAGGAAACTCAGGCTCTGAGGCAGATGATGAGACACAGCTGACCTTCTACACAGAGCAATATCGGAGTAGGCGTAGAAGCAAAGGTAAGCTTCCTCATCCATGAAGGGCATTGGGAAAGATCTCAGGTCAGGGAAGCTTGAGGTGGTGAGCCAAGCTAGGATCAATTCAAGTACTTGAAACACAAATACTGAGAACTGTCCAGAGACTGGCACCTATAATTCATCCCAAATCTGAATGAAGCCTTTCAGGTATAAGATGGTGGGCATGTCATTCATTCTTCTTTTTTTCACAGTCTTTTTTTGTGAATTTTCCCCTGTCACCAGCTACTCCCTGTTGCCTTCCTCAATCACCAGTCTCCCATAACTCTACCAGTTCTCTAGCACTTAGAATAAAAGCAAGAGGAGAATGGACCTCTATAACCTGGATTATTTCATTATAATTAAAGAAAGAATAATAACAGTATTTCTGGTCATAAATAAAAGTTAAGGAAAGGGTGAAATGAAACCAAATTACTGGTTTCTGCATAAGCAGTTTAGCCACCTGGCTAACCTCATTTATTTAACCAAGCTATTTCCATTGTATTTGCATTTTGGCATAGACAATAGTGGAATACTTCTTCCTTCTTCCCTCCCTGATATCACTCATTCTCCTATTATTTTGTTCCCATCTTTCCTGATAGCATCATAGACTTTCAGAGTTGGAGGAGACAGCAGATGTCATTGAACCCAACTTTTAACCCAATAGGAACCCCTTTTACAACCTTCCAATAAGTACTTAAACAACCTCCACTCAAAGGTTTCTAATTTTGGGAAACCTATTGCCTCCTCAAAGTAGCCCTTTCCACTATTAGTCATCTCTTTTATGAAACTTTTCTTTGTATCAAGCTGAAATCTGACTTTGTGCAACTCTCATCCATTCTGACTACTTCTACTTTTTCTTTGAGCCCAAATAAAATAAGTCTACATGATAATACTTTTAAATACTTGAAAAAAATTTCATACCTGAGTTTCCTCATCAATAAAATAAGGGGATAGAAATATGTGGCCTCTGTGATCCCATCTAGCTCTAGATCTCTGATCTTATGTCCTTACTTTAAGCCTTCTCTTCTTCAGGCTAAAAATCCATATTTCCTTCAAGTCATATAGCATTATTCTCTATATCCTCCTTGTCTCAGGTAATCTCTTCTGGACATGCTACAGTTTTCCAGTGTCATTCCTAAAATGTGTTACCCAGAACTGACCACATTACTTCACGTGTTTTCTGACCACGGCAGGGCACAGTGGAATTCCCACTCCCTCCTCCTGGACAAATGTGTCTCTTTTTATGTAGCTTGCCATATCATTTTGTTGGGCTGCCATGGGATGCTATTGGTGCATATTGGGTGTTGTCCCCTAGACATCTTTGACATGATTTTCTAGTCAAGTATCCTCTACCCTATCTTTCAACAATTCATTTTTAAATGCAAGTGCAGGACTTCATAGAGATCTCTTAAAATTTGTCTTATTACAATGTGCTTATTGCCAAAGCTTGAGGTCTTTCTAGATCTTGATTGTATTGTCCAACTTATTAGTTATGCTTAGCTTCATAGAATCTGATAAACATCTATCTATGCCTTCATCCAGGTCACTGATAAAGCAAGATGATTTCCTCTCCATGTTCTTCCTTTCTTCCTCACTCATTCTCACCCTTCTTTGTTCTTCATCATTCCTTTCATCACCAAATAAGATTTTTAGCTTGCCGTTTGTTCTGACAATCCAATTTGAGCTTTTATTCCACTGATTCTCAGTTCCCCTTCACAATAATTGTCATCCTCTTGACATTAAGATTGTTTAAAAAAGTACTGTCTTCCTTCATCCCTCTTCTTCTTCCTTCTCCCATTTTTAATCTCTTTTCTCCTCTTCCCTAATTTTATGTCCTCTTTTCTCTTATTCATCTTTGGTCTCCTATTCCATACCTTCCCCCCTTGTAATCCTCTTCCTCTCATCTTTTTTTTTCCTCTTCTTCAAATTTGCCTGATGGTTGTTTCCTGAGCTGAAATTCCTGTCCTATTAGCCTATCATGCATCACCCCCATCCAACTGGGGTTAAAGCTTTTCTGCATCTAATTTGTTTGTTGTTTGTTAAGCATACTGGACTTAGCAATGTGCAGATACAGCACGGGCCCCGGGAACTAGAAGTCAGAGTCTGATTTAGATATTAAATGGGATGGCCAAAAAGAGTCAAGTGAATTTCTTTACCATTGTCTGTAGGCTTTTGCATGGAGTCTCATTTGTTGCACAGAGCATCACCAGAAAGGACAAGCTAAATTGAATATAGTAATGAAAGATCATTGACTATCCCAAGGTAAAACACCAAGTTAGAGACCAGTATTGAGAGGGTTATTGAACCATAAACCTGTAAGATTCTTGAGGTTGTGTTTGGAAAGTGAACATGAGGAGGAAGAGACAGGGGCTAGGTAAGAAAGTATGAAAAAGAAGAGTGGCCAAGTGGATTATGGGCCAGAATTCAGGACAACATAGAACCCTGCCATTGACTTAACATCTGACTGCATGCAAGTTACTTGTTTCCTTTGGTCCTCAGTTTATTCACCTATATAATTGGGATAATAATGCAAAATCTTAAAGTCACAAAACCCCATGGTTGGAAGAAACCTTAGAAGCCCTCTAGTTCAACTTGAACTTCAACAGAAATTTCCTCCACACCATTTTGTCAGTAGGTTATCCAGTATCTGCTTGAAAATTTGCTGCAAAGGTAGGGGATCTATCCTTTCCTGAGACAGCCCATTCTATACTATTTTGAGGAAGTTCACATTGCTAAGAAGGTTTTCTTTACAATTTTCCCTGCATACATCAGAGGGCATTTGCAACATTCCAACAAGAAGATAGATGTGAAAATGCTTTTAAAATTTCAAAGTGCTATAAAATTGTAAGGTACTATTGGTCAAATTGTCCACTTGGAGGTGGATGTGAAAGCCAGAATGGATGAGACAAGAAAGCCAGGGAGGAAATAAGGAGTTAGAAAGTAATGGAGAAGGAAAGCAGGGGAGATTACCAGAAGGACAGTCATTGATCTTTCTTCCTATGTTACATATATCTCTGCTTTTTACTGTGATGTGACAGGTGACTTCTTGTCACTCATCTCATTGGAAAGGTGATATTGTCTTCTCCTCTCCTCTTATGTCTCTTAGATAATAAATGTTGTTTATTTATATCTTTCCCTGTACTATTTCATTTTTATGGTAAAGGGTACATGGCAATGCATCATTCACCAAATAAAAGTAGAATGCATGGAAATAAACAGTATTTTCTTGATCAAACTTGAACTTGGTGAATGTCTCCCAGAGACTGAATCATAGAATGGCTGACCTAAAAGTGGATTTGGCAGATAGAATGTAAGAGTTTAATGGGGCCTTCCTAGCCTGTGGGGCCCTCATGCCCTTCCCTTCATCCTTCACCTCCACTTTCCTCTGCTGCTCTCCCATGGACACTTTGGGAATATAGCCTCAGAATGGAATGAGCATTCTTCCCCTTAAATATGTCGTCCCTATGCTCATTAGTCCCACCTTTCCCCCTTTATCACCATTATCTCTCCCTTACCCTTTCTCTCACAACCATATCTCCATATAGCATTACGTTCCTTCAAAATGCAGTGAGTCAGCAAAGCTCTCTGTGTCAGGGTGAGACAGCCTGGCTGTGTCTGTGGCCGAGAAGGAGATGACTGAATGCACAAGGATAGGGAAATAGAGGGGAGGAAAGGAAAGAATAGGAGCCAAGTTGATCATACTGTGGATGCCTGCTTAATTCACGATAAATCCTCTACCGTGCCTGCGGATAGAAGCTGAGCTATGTATCCCAATCAAGCTTTTGTTGTTATTGTTGCTGCTGTCATTTGTAGCACTAATATAGCTACAAGGGATCTTACATTAGAGACCACCTAGTCCAGTCATCTCATTTTGCAAATGAGGTGTCTAGATCCCATAATAGTTAAGTGATTTGCCTAATGCCACGCAGTTGGTAAGAACCAAAGTTGAGACCCAAATCCAGATACCATTACTCCAAATATTGTGTTCTTTACCTATGACATATGTTCTAAAGGAGGCAACCTTTGATAGAGCAGAAGTCCTTCAAAAGGTAGCTGGGTCATTGGCGAATCTGAAAGAAGTCAGGAGAGTTGGATTCTACCTCTCTGTTCCTGTTACTTACTGCCTGTGTTATCTTGATAGCATCTTTAGCCTCTCTTTGTCATCTATCCATTGAGGGGACTGGACCAATGTTGTGGGAAAAGCCCTGGTGAGAAGACCTAGACTTGAATTCCAGTTCCGTTATTAACCAGCTGTGTAAATTTGGGCAGGTCACTTTCTCTCTTTTTGCCTCTGTTTCCTCATATTTAAAGTCAGTGCCTTGGACCAGCTGATCCTTAAAATCCCATCCAACTCCAATCTCTTGAAAGGCAGGGTGGTCTAGTAGAAAGGGCACTGGACTTAGACTCAAAAGACCTGGTTTCAAATCCTGATGATTCTGACAGTATCTGTTGACCATGGAAAAGTCACTTAATCTCTAAACCTAAGCCTCTTCATCTGAAAATGAGTGTGTTGGTCTCTGAGATCTCTTGCAGCTCTAAATCCATGGTCCTATGATCTCCCTAGGACCTCATTTCCTCATTTATAAAATGAAGATTATAATAGTTATGTGTTCCCAATCTAACAGGACAGTTTTGGAGAAAGTATTTTGCAGACCTTAAAACACTATAAAATCATAATCTGTTATTGTCCTATAGATGGTCTATAACAAGGATAGGCAAAATCTGGCTGGGGGGTGGGGGCAAATACTGCCTTTTGCTTGTTTTTGTATGGAGCCCTTCTTAAACTTGCAGGCCATCCGAAAACAGGCTAAGGACTTGATTTGGTCCTCTGCCAATTCCCAGTATCTAAGATAGCCTCAGGCTCTAACAGGGGTGTTCTGGGTCCCATAAATGCTGGTTATAACAACAACAACCACAACAATTATTGTTGTTATTATATTCTAAGGCACATTTTCAAAATTCTGAGATTCTGCTTCTGGGTAATGTTTATCAGATTTAAGCTCATTCTTCGAGCTGTAACATCACTGGTAACTTCTTGTTACTTGCCTTTGCAGGAAAGGAGTCTTCCCTTTCCTTCCTCTCTCTTCTTTTTTCATCTCTCCCTGTGGAGAAAAAAAATGAATTTGTCAGGGAAACCTGCAGTGTTTTTCACTCAACTCTATATGTCTCACCTTTTAAAAATGCCTGAGGAAAAAAAAAAACAACTACTACCACCAACCTCAACTACCAAGCAGCAGGAGAATGTCAAGTGCAGTGATTTCCTGGTAGCCGTCAACCTGTTTGCAAATATTGTGTAACCTTGTTTCCTCAAGTTCAGCTGTAGTTTCTGTCATTTGTGAGCAATATAATGTGCTTAATGAGGCTTTGAAGCTGCATGGCAGAGATGAGAAGGGGAGGAGGGGAGCAGAAGGAGAACAGCTTCTAGCCCCCTTCTGCCACCCTGACAAGCAGTGTCTCCATGCGACATTTCTGCAAGCCTTAAAATAAACCAAACTTTCCTGCCTATCATCTCCTCTGTCCGCCTTTGCCACCACTTCAAACCAGCCCACTGCTTCCGAACAGTTAAGAAAGAAGCTTGTATGAGGAACATCTCTCTCCATGACAGATGCACCAGAATGTACTAGAAAGTTAAATTGACTAGGAGTTAAAGGGCCTGCAGTCAAGCCCAAGACATGCCCCATGATGTTTCAGTACCTCTTTTTTCCTCTCTGAAAGTGAAATTGTTAGGCAAAGTCAGGACCAGACTCAGACTCAGGTTACTCCATTTCTTGGGTGTGATAGGAGAGGTGAAGAGGGAAAAAAAAGGGAGAGAAAGCATGAAAAGAGGGAAATGTTCTTTTCTTCTGCCTCTAATAAAACTTATTACATGTAAGCTATAATATATTTTATTTAATAGATATTGGATAGAAAGTTCACAAATCAAATTTTTGCATATCAAATATTGTTTCACATTCAATCAGAGATATCACTATTTTAAGGAATCTAGAAAAGGGTAGTATAGAGGATTTGGGGTCAGAAGGCCTGAGTTGAAATCTTTGCACTTCTACTTAATAGTGATCTTAGACAAGTCACAAATCTTTTTGAGGGGCTTCAGTTTATATCTCTGTAAAATGAGGGCATTTGACTAGGTAATCTTCAGTGTCTTTTGAAGTTCTAATATTCTGAGATTCTGTCATCATTAGTTTATTTTAAAAGCAAAATTTCTTTTTTTTTAATTAATGAAGATTCTCCCTTTAAATGGTGTTTTGTAATGCAGATATTTTCATGCATTGTTTGTATAAATAAGATCCCACCTCAGATGCTTATTAGTTGTGTGATGTGACCTTGAGCAAATGACTTAGCCTTGTTGGGTCTCAGTGGCTCATTTGTAAAATGGGACGTTTGGATTTGATGCCATCTGAGGTCCTTTCCAACACTAAATCTATGGTTCTGGGAATTGGTTTAGTATCTTAATGGTTGTTCACTCCTTGGGATGTTGTCAGTTATAAATTAATCTTCACTTCAAGCTATATTAAGTTTATTGAGTAATATTTACAAGCCTACAACTGTGTCGGGATACTGTGGGAGACTCAGAAGGCGAAAATAGAGTCCCTGCCCTTGGAGAGCTGATAGTTTATCTGGAAGACATGAAGATGAAGATTACATCCAGAAAACAATGAATATGAGATCCTATAACTAAATGAGAAATCAAATGGGGCATATGATCTGGACAGGGGGGCATATCAGCAACAACCAGATAAATCTCAATACAATGGCTATTTATAATGTACCCAGAATGTCCGATTTGTCACTAGGGCTACTCCTTCTCCCCTCAGAGTCTAATGCAAAGCTAAAAACAGAGAGGTTACTTAGGAAAAACTTCATAGCTTCATAGAATGTCAGCGTGTTAGATGTTAGAGCAGAACATAGAATGCCCAAATATAAATGATCCAAAGTAGAAGGGGCTTCAGAACACGAAATGGTAGAAAATAAAATGTTATATCTGTAAGGAAACTAGAAATCGTGTAATCCAGCTTCCTCAAATGAGGAAACAAAGGCCTAAAGAAGGCAAGTGATTTACCCAAGTACATAGCTTGTTAATGGCAAAGCTTAGAATAGAACCCAGGTTTCTTGACTTCTGCTCCAGTGTTCTATGAAACACACTTGATTCTTGATGATTTTTAAAGGCAAATGGACAAAGGAAATTTTGACTTAGCTAGAAATACTGTAACCCTGGTATTTCACTGACTTCCTGGCATAGCTCCACAGTCAGCCCATCTCACCTATATTGCCTGCCCAATGTCTTAACAAGTGCTTCATACAGATTAATTTATATTAAATCACATTATATTGGACTTTTAGCCACATAGCATCAGGAAAAAACTGTCTAGACTCCAAATATGTTTATACATATATATGTATATGCATATACACAAATGGATATGTAGATTATGTGTACACATATATACATATAAACAGCAGTTGACATTGTTAGCACCTTAATATTGACAAAGCATTTTACAAACATTTCATTTAAGCTCGATAACAATTCTACAAATAATGTAAACACTATTGTCCCCATTTTGTAGATGAGGAAACCAACACTCAAAGGTTTTAGTGACTCATCAATGGTCACACACATAATAAATGTGCTAACAATTTGAGCAAAACCAAAAATGTCTTTGGGATATCTTCTTGTCTACTGGAATGCTGGTGTATCAAATTCCCAGAATAATTAGCTATTTCTCAGGATTGAGGTATGATGTTCTCTACAATGAGTACCAGTTTTCTCAACACATTACCAAAAATCACAGACTTGGATTGGATTGGAAGAATCCTCAAAAATCATCTGATTTACCCTATATTTTAATAGGAATCTTCTCCATAATATTCATGTGCATAATCTGTCTCTCTCTCTCTCTCTCTCTCTCTCTGTCTCTCTCTCTCTCTCTCTTTCTCTCTCTCATACACACACACACATACACACATACACACACACACTCATGCACACACGCACATACATACACACACACTGAACATCTAGTACCCTTTGAGGACATTCAGTGATGGGAAATCTCATCAAGATGTTATCAGCATATGTGACTATAGCTGGAACAGAGCTTAGAGACTGATAATTCAGGTGGTCTCCTGAATCTCATCTCTATACTATTGCCACTAGATTAAGCTGCTAGGTAAGCAAAGTGGAATATCCTACTATGTTGATTCACAGAGCATTCAGTAGTAAAGATGAGCTGTATAAGTCTTGGAATGTTGATGGAAGAGTATAGATTTTCTATGGCAGACATATTGGTTTAAAGTGTGCTGTTTCAGTAGGAGATATGGAGAAAGCATAACGATTAACATAAATCCATTTGTAATTGGTCCTCAACTATTATATTTGGGGCTCTCATAACATCCCCAGGGTGGATGAAGAGAAATATCAGAGAAGTGCTATATCAGAAATG
Source organism: Phascolarctos cinereus (assembly GCF_003287225.1). Lineage (NCBI taxonomy): Eukaryota > Metazoa > Chordata > Mammalia > Diprotodontia > Phascolarctidae > Phascolarctos > Phascolarctos cinereus. The sequence continues at coordinate 309,155,777 of NW_027555625.1, forward strand.
GAGTCCCATGCTATCCCTGGGCCTTATCCTAGGTCTAATGCTAGAAAACTGGTCAATCTGGGACTTACCAAGCATAGCCATAACACATGATATGCTCAGGGATCAATAAACACAAATACATTCAGCTCCCCTAGCCTATTTCTCAGAGGTCAGCAAACAGGAAGGACACAAATTTTATCAAGTCATAAATACTCACTTGCATCTGAGTCATCTTCTAAAGAAAATGAAAGTAATTACTGAGTTCTGCAGCAATAACTGGTCTTATGCTGACTGGCTATGAGGTACTCCTTTCCTCTTCCCTAACTCATCACAGAATAAGATGGCTCAATTCCCCCCACCCCCAAAAAAAGCCTTGGTGCTGTCCTTTACCATAGTGCTGATTCAGCTGACAGTACTCATTCTCCCTAATATCTCTGGCCATGGTGCTAGCAGTAATAGTGGGAGACCATATTGAAAAATTACTCCATGTGACACATAATATGATTCAATGCAGTCCAGTGGTCATGGAAGCATTGCAGTTGACTTGCAGAGATCTAGCTGAACAGCCACAAAATAGATGCTATGTGAAAACAACATCTGTGAGAAGCTCTATGGATCTACACTGATGGGGTTGTTCTTAAAAGAACCTGGCAAGTCTCATCTATATACACCAGCCTCATGTCAATTCTCTCAGACAGACATATGCTGGGGGGAAATGATTTTTTGCCTTGTAATGAACAGTCTAACTAGTTTTTCTTCTAGTTTGACTGGGAGTAAGAAAATCTAGATTCTGACTGTCACTAAAAAAAAAAATATGACCTTGCCTGGCACATCATAAGAGCTTACTAAATGCTTTCTCTATTTTAGCATACCAATTCCTTTCTGTAGTCTTTTCTTTATCCACAAAATGAAGAGAAATTGTCTCTTAAGGTTTTTTCAGCCTTAAAAATGATTGTTCTCAGGTCCTATTCAACTCCAAAGTCTTTGCTCTGAGTTCAGTTCTTTTCCAGTTCTAATATTTAGTATTTTAAGGTTTCATTTGGCTTAAATATTCACAGCTCTAACATTGTGTTTTTTAACATCAGCATATGTCTTGTTCATTTATGCTTTTATATTCCATGAACTAAGTTTTTGTATCGGTCTAATATTCTATATTTTAAGGTTTCTTCTAGCTTAGACATTCCATATTCTAAGGTTGCTTCCTGCTGTAACACCCTTTTAACATTCCGGAATCCTAGGGACCCTTCTAGCTTTGGTATTTTTATGAGTCTCTAAACAGAGAGAAACAAGAAGGGGACCTGACATCATTTGCTGTTCTCTCTGTCTCTGTCTCTCTCTGTCTCTCTCTGTCTCTCTCTGTCTCTCTGTCCCTCTCTCTCTGTCTCTTTCTCTTTGTCTCTCTCTCTCCCCTTCTCCTCCTTGCCCCTCTCTCTCTCTTATTTTTCCTCTCTGTTCAAAATCATGGCCCTTTGTTTGAATCCCAACTTTTCTATTTACTCTCTTTATGATTTGTGCAAGTCCCTTAACTGCTCTGCTAATCATTTCCTCAGCTATCGAAGGAAGGAACTAGACCAGACAATGTCTCAATTATCTTCCCTCTCTTAACCCTAATCCTATGGACTTTTCCCCCACATGCCAAGCTTTCCTTGGGATTAGGAAGAAAAATGACAACAAAATTGGAAGGAAAAAGGAGTGCTGCATATTTTTCACTTAAAGGGGGGCAGGAGAATCCCACTGAGCATTCTTGTAAAGGTAGAAAGTGAAAGAGACTGATTATTCCCTCTTACCAGTGTAAGCAATGAAAAATGACATGTTTGGTTTATCGCCTTTTGTCTCCAGTTTCATTTCTGACAGCCGTCTCCTTTAGTTTGAAGTCTGTGCTGACAGGGTGCTGGGCCAAATGGCATCAAAAAGGAGGAGGAATTATCATACAGTTTCAAGATTATTTCAGGCACTGATTCATGCTTGTGGTAAGATGAGGGGATTTTTGGTGTTACCTGATATTTTCCCCCTGCCTTTATTCCTCCAAGGAGTCCTCTGGTTATATTGATTTGATATTTCCATATATTCCATCCTAGGTAGTTAGAAGACAAGATCCAAAGTACTGTTCTTAGCACTGGGGATACAATAGAATAGCAAGACAGTCCCTGATCTCAGAGAACTCACATTCTAAAAGGAGAGACAACCTGTAGAGGGAGGTTTTGGGAGTCAGGTGGAAAAGTCCATTGTTCCTTAGAGCTCAGCAACAAAATATCTTCACCTTCTCCAGTGACATTTCCATAGATAAAACCACATCTGATGGTAAATGATTTGACATTATTTAAGTGGGCTCCTTCTCTACAAGGATTATTCCCCCTGTTGATGTATGTAGGGACTATGCTGGAAGTAAGATCAAAGTCATATTGTTAACCCCTATAACAGGAATAATCTGTGGATATTGTCATGTCCTAACCTCTTACCAAAAGGCATACATCTTCTGCCCTAATCACCAAGACATTACATTCCAGGGGCACATTAGCCAGATGGCCTAACATGGTCCAGTAATAAGGTCATTGGACTGGGAAACAGGAAATCTCTCTTCTAGACTTCAGTAACAAATATGGGGAAGGAAATTAGATTTGTAGTTACTGAACTAGGGTCTGGATCCCACAACTTCTGTTTATAACCTGTATACTTTTTGAGAATTTGTTTAACCATACTGATCCTCAGTTTCTGAACCTATAAAATAATGGGGTTTCAAGTAGACAGTCTCTAACATCTTTTCCTGCTCCAAATCTCATGGCCTTTCTTCTATAAATTCCCTTCTTACTCTGACAATAAATGCTTTATAATATTCCATGAAACTCTGCACATCAACTAAGAATTTTTGGAACGTTTTCTGGGGACTTATTAGAGTTGAACCTGAGGAAAAGCAAGGAAGGTTTCATGGAAGGAGGTGAATTTGGAAGATCCTTTGGAAAAAGTGGTCAAGGACAGAAAGAAGGAGAGAGAGAAGAAGATGAGCAGGAGTTTTGTCCCAGCACCATTACCACCTACAAGTATGGCCTTGGACTACTTACTAGATTTTTTCACTTGTAAAATTAAAAGGCTGAACTAGACAATATTTAGATAGTCCCTTCTATCTTTTAGCTTCTGTGATTCCTCTGTGTACCATTCTCACTCATCTGGTCTAGCAACCATTACTTTCATAGGCCAAAAACACCATAGGCCAAAGGTTGCTTCACTAGGGAGCATCAGATCTAAACAAGACTCCATCTTCCATCTACCTCAAGTGGTCCAGCTCATCACCATGGCAACAGCCTCTTTTACTTTCCCTGGCCACTGATAGAGATAACAACCCTTACATCTGTTCCTCTAGGCTCTGCTTCTGTATTTTTTTCCCTTTCTTTTTTTTCTTTTCTTCCTTTTTTTTTTTGATTATATCTGATCCAGCCTCACTGGGTAATTGAGTGTTTGAGAATGAAAAATTATCTCACCAGCCTGGCCCTTATCTTGACAGCAAAGTAGCACTTTTAATTTAATTTTGTTCAGAGACGCACGGGTAACAAATTTCACTAATCGCTTAGCTGTCGCCCTCCGCATGGTAACCAGCCGTTTGTTACCAGGCAGCTCAGCATAAATACACTGGCCAGGGACTGATGTCTTAAGGGAACTTTAGAGAAAAGGAAATGAATATTATAACCCAGTCCAGTGCTTGACACATAGTAGGCACTTGATAAATCCTTGTTCAGTTGAATGGAATGGAATTACCCTTAGCATCAAGCTGATATATATGAGTACCCCAAGGCTTCATCTAACTCTGACCTGTGTGAGTGTGTGTGCTCGGGGAGAGTGGAGAGTACAGAGGAGAATACCAAAAAAATGATGTTAGAAGTTGCTTATGTTTCTATTGTAGCATCCCACTCAGTGCAAGAAGGAGAAAAAGAGGTATAATGAGAGCCATTCCTCCCTTTCTCCCTGAACCCCCTTGAGTCCTTGGTTCCGAATTTATGGATCTGTTAGGCATCTCTCTTTCTCTCCATCTGAGTGGGCTTGACTCCTTCTCTAAGCTAATTAAAAATCCCAGCCTATGCCACCAGCCTCCGTACATCAGTGGCCGTTCTGCAGACATGCTGATGCCTTGTTCTGATAGATAGTTCCCTGCAGTCTGCCCATGAAGGAGTTTTTGTTAGAGGGATTGGGAACATCAAGTGATAATGTATGTGGAGGAGGACTAAGGGACTCGGGGCTGCCTGGTGCCATCAGCAGCTGCTACTGAGGTCACCAAACTCAGTGAACTGGAAATAGGAGGTTAGTTGTGGAGGTATCCTGAGGCCTTTGAATTACCTGTAGCCACATCAGAGAAAAGAAGTGGTTGGACTTTATGTTGTCTTCAGTCCCATTGTGAATAATTGTGAGCTAGGGGTCATGGTAGCACCCTGGGTGGCAAGAACATTGGACTGGGAATCAGAAGACCTAGTCTTTAGGTACTGTTTGACACTTACTGGTTGTACTTCAGCTCTCAGGTCCTCAGTGCCCTCATCTGTCAAAGGAGAGGGGTCAGACCAGGTGATTTCCAAGATCTCTTCTAGCTCTGACTCTATTTCAAAGAGAAGTTACTCAGTATAAATATGGACCTTTGTATTATTAACTTCCTTTTCTTTAAGAGTCAATGTAGAATGGGTGTAGTGGGAAGAGAAATGGATCAGTTGTCAAAAGATCCTAATTCTAGACCTGTTTTAGCTTTATCCTAGCTTCATGACCTAGAACAACTCATTTCCTCTCTCAGTGCTTTTGATTTTCTTTATCCATTGAATGAAAGGGCCATGCTAAGTGATCTCTAAGATCTCCCTGCACTCAGAAATTCTGATTTTATTTAAAGTCCGTTTAATGCATCCTACAATCCAAGATAACAGGGGAATTTAACAAGGTCATTAATTCTCCACTTCACAAGTTTAGGGGATTGGTTTTTTTTTTTTTATTTTAGGCAGTTGGGGTGAAGTGACTTGCCCAAGGTCACAGCTAGTAAGTGTCAAGTGTTTGGTCTGAGGCCAGATTTGAACTCAGGTCATCCTGACTCCAGGGCTGGTGCTCTATCCACTGCACCCCCTAGCTGCCCCTCATTTAGGGGATTATTAATTGTTTCACAGAGAAGTTGAGTGATTAGTGTGTTATGGTATGATGATGTAGAATAAGTTTGACCTCTGCAACCTCTCACTGGACTCAGCTTCCTACAGACTCTGCAAGCTGAGCACAATCTGGATAGGTTCCATTAAGTTGTCAGTACTTCAGAGCTAGGCCCAGCCATGAACTGTGTCTGCTATCCAAGCACCAGTCTAGCTAAGCAAAGAGAGATTCATCACCAGAAAGTTGACGACCAGGTTATGGATTTGTTGTTAGCCACTGTTTGGGCTACCAGAGCAGGCTGTCTTCCAGCCTTATTTAGTTTCTTCAAACTAAACCTACAAAGTCACTTCCTATTTTTTATTACTATAACCATCTTCCTGGTAAAGGGGTTTTGGTATTAAGAAAGGAAAGTTATACATTCCTAGGATTCCAGATTTAGAATTTCCAAGGTGTTACAGCTCCTCCCTCTCCCCAGTTGCCTAAGAACAATTCTCATCGATGACAGAACAGGTAATCTTGCCTGGCCCAACTTGGAACAGGACTACAGCATTCTTTTTTCTCTGTTAGCTTATTCTACTGCTTCAATGTACATGGGTAACTTCACTCACTCTCTTTAGACCCTCCTCTCCTTTTCTTTCTGTTCATCCCTTTTTGCCTCCCTCTCTCATATCTATTTATCCTCCTTTTCTTGTTCTTCTTTCTTTTATCCTTTCCATCTTTCTATCTTCCCATCCTTCCATTTCATTCATGCTTCATTCCGCTCACTCTCAAAGATATAGTAGACTTGAGTCAAAAGAAAACTAGAAAAATCATGGAACTATATATCTGTAGATGTGAGTTCTAGTCCCACCTCTGAAATCAAAGTGATGCATACATACAGGCTAATGACAGCCCTTCTTCTGAGCCTGTGTTTCTTCATCTGTAAAATAGTGGAACTGGATTACACAATCCCTGAAATCCCTTCCAACTCTATAATTTCCTTTGTGCCTTCTCCTATTGACACCCTACCCCCTGCACTGTAGGATCATTAGAGTAAGAGTCAGGAGATTGTTTAAAAGTTATCTTGCCTAGGAGTTCTTAATTTTTTATGTCTTGAACCCCTTTGTCAGTCTGGTGAACCCTATGAATCTTTTCTCAGATAAATTTCTTTCAATGAATAAAACTAAATACATAGGATTACTAGGAAACAAATTGTAATGATATACAGCTGTCACTTTAAAAAAATTTATTAAATCTGATTTAAGAACAACTGATCTAGTCTAAACTCTTCATTTTAAAGATGGAAGCAAGAAAAAATACTAAGAGAGAAAATTATTTGCTTATACTCCTCTAGTTAGCAAGAGTTCTAGAATCCAACCCATTACCCAAATCCCATGTAAATTTTTAGTTTTTCCTACTTCTCTATCCTGCTTTCCTTATCCTTTTCTCCCTCTTGTTCCTTGTCTATAATTTCTCTTTCCGCCTTTGTTCCTCATTTTTTCTCTCCCATACTCTTTCTCTCCTGTTTTATGTCCTTTCACCTTCAGCTGGAACAAGGCTCCAAGATGTCTCTATCAAAATGCAAGCTGAAAAAAAGTGATCTGTAATTGAAAGACAGTGCCCTAGAAAAAGGCATTTGTTTTCATACACCCAGTGTTACAATCCACAATGTCTTAAACCAGCTGAGACTTGAGAAGAATATAGCAGAAACAGATTTTAAAACCTCCCAAAGAGCAACAAAACCAAACAGAATGCAGAATTCAGAGATGTTAAGTCTTTTCTTCTTGGGTTGTCTTTTTCTTTATAGATATATTAGTTGAGTATATCAATGTGCTAAATTTTTGTCACCCAGAAAATAGATTCTGGGGAGTCTATTATCACAGTGAAGAATTAAAATGATAAGAATTGTAGTACCAACTTTCTTTTATAGTTCAGAAGGCATAATATTATTTAATTAGTGTGGCCACTCCCCTGAAGGCTGCTGATACCCACCCTTCTGTACTTTAGACACCTACCTTCCAAAATGGTAGAAAGTGAAAAACTTCATCATCTCTGTGTAGCCAACCTACATGTGATCCTCTTATCATTTAGCTACAGTGGACATCAAGTGGCAGGCTTATATAAATACCTTGGACACACCCTCTAGGCCTTTTCATCTTGATTGGGCCTTTTAGAAATTGTGTGGGCTTTGAGAGTCCAGGTTCACCTCTATACCATAATGAATAGCACTTTATTAGAAACATATGCTATCTTCTAGAGTAGGGGTTTGAAACTTTTTTTGCATGCCATAAGCCCCTTTGAAGCCTGTGGGCCTCTTTTCAGAATATTTTAAAATATAAATAAAATATAAATACATAATTTATGAAGTAAACCAATTGTGTTAAAACAAAGTTACCAAATACATATATATTTGTTTATGTGTACATATTTAAAATCCACAGGTTCTAGATTAAGAAACACTTTTCTAGTATAAAATAACAAGAATGTAATTTGTATGAAATTGTGACTTTTCGAAGTTAGTCAGACAGTAAACTTTTATTAAGCACCTATTATGTGCCAGGATCAATTGAGAATGGCAAGAAAGGTAGAAGATAGTCCCTGCTCTCAAGGAATTAATAATCTAATAGGGAGATAACATACAGACAATTATACACAGGCAAGATATATACAGAATAAATTGGAAATAATCAACAAAAGGAAGGTACTAAAATTACGAGGAATTGGGAATGATTAAAAGGTGAGTTTTTAGCTGATTGAAGGAAGCCAGGGAAGCTAGAAATGAGGAGGGGGTGAAGAATAAAATCCATGAAGAATAAAGGATTCAGAGAAGGAAGGTACTTTAGGGGCTACTTACTCCTGTGTCCTTCATTTTGGGTGAGAAATTGGAATGAAGAGATTTTAAGTGACTTAAGTCGTATAGGTAGTATGTAGTAGAAATGAGATAGAACATGGTAGAGGGATGTGGCATATTTTAGTTGGTCCCAGAAACAATGAGTGTAAGTTATGGAGGATGATTTCAACTCTGTACAAAGAAAAATTCCCTAAGAATTAGTATTATCACTGGGTTCCCAAAGTGGGTGATACCATAATCCAGGGGAGGGTGGTAGTAGCCTCAAATGCAATTGGGGGAGCATTAAATAAAAATAAGGGGGCAGTGGAAGCAAAAGAAAAGAAAAGAAGAAAATTTTTAAAAACCGTGCATACATGTTCATCTATTGTATAACAGAGTTAAAGTAATAGTGATTACATTGTTTTCCAAATAAACGCACAAAATGCAAATTTTGACTAGTCAGTGGTCAAGTCTGCCGACAGGTCTTAGCAAGCAAGTGTTGGTTGGAGAGCATGTCTCACATTGTGGAGAAGTCCAGCATGCATCATCAGGAATATGTGTGTGTAATGACTTGTTTACAATATGATGCTGTATGGTTACATGATACGATATTGAGTTATCAAAATTTCAGTGCAGGAAAAACCCCACAAAATTACAGTAAATTATAAAATTTAAGATATGTTACTTAAAAATACATAATTTGTATATATAATATATTTTATATTTTTTGAAATCATGCAAATTTAAAAAAAAAGGCATTAAAAGGTTAAAGAAAGTAGATTTCCAGGGGGGCACTGAGTATATTTTTTTTTGAAAAATGGGTGATTAACCAAACAAGTTTGGGAACCTCTGATCTGGAGAGATTCCTTTGAAACTAAAGAATTAGTCCTTTGCAGTAGTCTTTAAAGGAATATGGTATGACCACTTGTTGGAGATGTTATAAAGTTGATCACTGTTTAGGCATGGTTCTAGACTAGACGGTGTTTAAGATCCTTCCTACTTTGATGTTTTTTGATTCTGATTCCAATTTTAGTACTCTTTTGGCCAACTGTGAAGTAGCAGCCAGCACTAATATATTATTTTCTCCATTTTACTAATATGAAGAATGAAACACAAAAGACATGAGTGAGAATTAGAAGCATGATTACTCAACCTTGCCTCTTATTTTTTAAAAAAAATGCATAAAATTCATTTTTTATTATTGTTCCTTTTTTTTATTATTGTTTTGTTATTATTGTTGTTCCTTTTCTCCCCCTGAAGACTTGAAACTTTCTTCTGGGCAACAGCATTCGTTCCCATTTGCCATTTTACCCACATGGGCATTCAAATAGATTGCTGTGACCAGTCGTATCCTTGCAATTATTGCTAGAAGGAAACCCTAGAACATGAGGAGCAAATGAAATAATGTTTGTAAAATGCTTTGTAAACCTAAAGGCACTATATAAATGTCAGCTTTTACTATTATTGAATGGCTTGCAGATTGAAGTGAATTGTATCATGGTTTTGGCAAACTGGAATTTGGGAAGGGAGGCTTGAGCCCAGTGATAGGAGAAGCATTCAGAGAGGGCCAAGTACTGGGAAAACAGGGCACCTGGGAACACTACTAAGAAGAGAGCATTGATTTGTTTAGGCACAGACTGTTGGGGCCAACAGATCCTGAAAGAGTAAATTGGGCTGGAAGGAGAATAACTCTTGCTTGGTAGAAACTCACTGCTGCCCCAGAGGCCACTACTGGATGGCAGATAACAGCTTCCTAGCATTGCTGTTAATCTTTAATTGGTATTTGATTTGATTTAACATGATCTTCTGCTTGTAAAACACCTTGAGATGTTTCTGTGTGTGAGTGTGTCCCGGAAATGCTGGTTTATTGTATTAACAAGTCTCAGCCTGAACATAAAGGGAGATAATTAGAAACTGCAAAGTCCCTTGACATGCATAAGGCAGCCAAAAGCTCCTGGGAAAACAATTCTTTCAGAAGCTTTCATGTGCCAGGAAAGCTAAAGCTGGCATAGCCCCCCATGGGAAGGAGAGAGGAGTAGGGTCATTCCACTGGCTATTTATAGCTCTCCAAGAGCTTTTACCTAGCACTTATGCTCCTGTCAGCTTTAAACACTCAGAGTACTCTCGGTCTCTGTAGCACTTCCTTTTATTACTGCCTTCACTTTCTAGTCTAGGGACAAGTTGTGCTCTGAAAGTTTCTAAATAAGTTTTAAACTTGGAACATGTTTCCTCATAGAAATGACCGGTGGAAATTTAGTACTCAAGCTTACTGATAAAGGTTTATTTAACACGAAAGTTACCCATGATCCCCTACTTGCCAATCCTGATGGACTTTTGTCAGTCTTCACCCTTCTTAACCTGTCTGCTGCATTTGACACTTTTGATGATCCTTTCTTCCTGGAAACCCTTTCCTCTCTGTACTTTAATTTCACTTTTCTCTCCTGGTTTCCCTCCTGCCTTATAGTCCACTCCTTCCCAGTCTCCTTTTCTGGCTCATTATCCATATCATGTTCCCTATCTGTGAGTATTCCTTGAGTCCCTACTCTTCTCACAATACACATGTCCAGTTCGTCAGCTCCCATGGGTTTAATTTTCATTTCTATGCCACTGAATCTCGGATCTATGTAATTGGACCCAGTTTCTCTCCTGAGTTTCTATGCTGTTTTGCCAATTGAGTTTCCAACTCCATGTCCCAGAGACATCTGAAACTTAACAAGTACAAAGCAACTCATGATTTCCCCCAAACCTACCCCTCTTCCAAATTTCCCTTTTTCTGTCGAAGGTATCATAATTTGTCCAATTTGACAATCTCATAATTTTGTCATCATTTATTTTTTACTTTTCATTACTCCAAATATCCAAAAAGTTAACAATTTTTTTTTTGCCATTTTTACCTCTATAACATCCCTTGTTTTTGTTTCTTACCCTTTCTCTCTGTTCATATGCTACCAGCCTTAGTCTAGTTCCTTATTAGTATCCTAGGTTATTATGATGGCCTCCTGATGGGTCTGCCTGCCTCAAGTCTTTCGCTATTCTAGTCCATCCTTCATATTGCTGACAAAGTGATTTTCCTTATGCTCAGATTCTGTCTGTGTCACACTCCCAATAAATAAAGTCCAGTGGATGCCTAGCATCTTTAGAATACAATATAAGTTCTTCTGTTCATCTTTTAAAACCCTTCATAACCTTGCCCCTATCAATAATTCCAGTATCATTGTGTATTCCTCTCTGTCTCTTACTCTGTGGTACAACCAAACTGGTCTTTTCTCTGTTTCTCACATGCAACATTCAATCTCCTACTTCCATACTTTTGTGCTGTCCATTCCCAGGGAAATGTAGTGAACTTGTATTCAATTTTCTGCTTAACTTATGAATTTGGAAAACAGAGAATAGTGTTTTGACAGGCATCTAGATGGTACAATGCATAGAGTACTGTGCTTGGAGTCAGGAAGATCTGAGTTCAAATTCTATCCTAGCTACTAGCTGTGTGACTCTGGTCAAGTCACTTAGCCTCTACTTTAGTTTCCTCAACTATAGAATGGAGATAATAATAGCACCTAACTTTCAGGGTTGTTGTAAGGATCAAATGAGAAAATATTTGTCAGATTCTTAATGCAGTGCCGGGTACATAGTAGGGACTTAATAAGTGCTTGTTTCCTCCCTTCCTTGAAATATTACTAAGTACTATATGTTATAAGATCATAGAATGAGAGCAAAAAGTCATAAGATCACAGATGTTAATTTGGACAGGACTTTGGAGGCCAACTAGACCAACACCCACATTGTATAGATGAGGAAACAGAGAACCAGAAATGTTAAATGATTTGCCTAAGATCAAACAGGTACATATTCATTCAGAAATTATTTATTAAATGCCTATTCGTTGTCAGGCACTGGGCTAGGTTCTCGAGGGAGGAACTCTGTGAGAAGGGAGTATACCCTAGGCCCTGGAAGCTGGAACTAGATGGATTTAACCTATCTAGTCTAAAGCCTAATTGTGTAGATTCCCCCTTTATACAATTAGGTTTTAGTCTACATGGGCTAAATCCCTTCCAGCCCTAATGTCTTATTACTTTGTTTTCATAGGCTAACTAGCGTGTCCCTGTGTTAGTGAAAGAAGCCTCACTCTGGTCCTGCTCCACCCCCCACCCCCCAGAAAAAAATTGTATTTTAATTAGGGCCTTTTTGGATACAACAGCTCCCACTTTGTTGTCTAATCTAATACAGAGAGGAGAGGAAGAGAGACAGAGACAGAGAGGGACAGAGAAATGGAAAGAGAGACACACAGAGAGATGGATAGATAGCTATCCCAATATAATGGTAGGGATTTTACTTTAGATAGCAGAAGAGTCTTGTTGCTCTGTATGACTGAATGGGAGGTAGCTTGGTGTAGGTACTAGCATCTGGAACAGTTCATATCCCATTGTTTAAAAATCCACTTGCTCATTCCAGATCTAAAGTTTCTCCTGGGACTGAGCCAGGGTGGAGCCATGCCGTAATGGAGAAGATCGATTCTTAATAAGAAGTCAATCCATTAAAGGGTCAAGGCTACACTTATTACACAGGACTGCTCTCTTGTCTTTCATTTTTTCTGGGGATATACAAAGATCACTGAGAGAGGCCCTGCTAGAAGTTATTGGTGAGGGCCTCTAGTGGGGGATTTGAGCTCCCGGAGAGACTTTTGCCTTTCTTTGTGTCTCCACCACTTAGCACATTGCCTGGCACATTGTAAGCCCTAAATGTTTATTGTCTTACTACTGACTGACTAAGACGTTTGTAGAACAGAAAGTGAATAACTGGAAAAGGCTGACAGAAAAATGGAGAGGAGAAAAGCTGTAGAACTCCCAACAACTACACTCTGCCCACCCCTGACTTTTGACATCAGCACGAAATGAACATGATGAATTCAGCTGTTATCACCTGGGAGGGGAGGAGGCTTACAAAGCAATTGTTGTTTTGTTTAGAGCCCACATATGGCTGATGCTACATGCTTCAAGCTGATAAAGATGGCATAATTAAAGTGTATTTTTATAGACTCATCCCCTGATTTTGCCTTTATCAGGTTGAATTAGAAATGCCCTATGACCAAAAGGCCAAGACAACAGTGTCCCTCACCTATCCTCACCTCACCCCATTCCTTCTCCCCCATCACTTTCCTTATTGAAGAGAGAGAGTTAGTGAAGAAAGAAGGGACAGTGCTGAATAGGCTAGTTCTTAGGGTCAGAGGAGGAAGACAAGTCATTAGCAGCCCATGAGGGAGGAAGGGCCTTTCAGACAAGACCACTGCCAATGGGCTTGTGTATTGACAGCACCAACTGCTCATAGCAGCCACCTTAAAATGTCTCCTTTTTGAGCAGGTGTTGAATCTTCAGAGGGGAATAAGATATTTTTGCCAGCTGTTCCCAAACTGTGCACAGAGATAGAATCCATTCAGAGAGGCATCTAATTGGCATCCATGGGAAAGAGTGCTGGGTATAGAAATCTGGCTCCGTGGCCTTTTAGTGTATTGTAATGCCCAAGCAAAGGGCTAGCTTTTCTGTTCCCTCTCCCTGAGTATAGAATCAGTTTGTAGTAAGATGAAATTTGCTGAGGTGATTTACAAAATATGATGAAAGGGGCAGGCAGTTTTGAATAGGTTATATTTATGTGGTACTTCACAGTTACAAAATGCTTTCCCATATGTTGCCTCATTCAAGAAGCATTTATACTTGGGCAGTAGAAAGGGTAAGTGATCATATGAACAATTAACCCCATTTTGCAGGTGAAGGCACTGAGGTTCATAGAGACTAAGTGATTTGCCTAAGGTCACTCAGCTAGTTAGTTGTAAACTAGGGCCAGAATCCAGGTTTGAAGGTTCCTGGTCCAATATTCTTTCCACCATACCATGATGGAAGCCAAGTTTTAATTATTTTCAATCAATCAATCCAATTTATGTTTTAAAGTTTTTATTGTATTATAGATTTAGAGTGGAAAGTAATATTAGAAGACATCTAATCTAATCCCCTCACTCTACTATGGCCAGGAGAAGTTAATGGATTTGCCCAAAGTCACATAGGTGACTTAGGTAAGTGGCAGAGCTAGGATTTGAAATCAGGTCCTCTGGTTTCAAATACATTATTTTTTCCACTGAATCATTTTCTTTTTTACATCATTTTGATTTCCCCCTCCATTACCCAGGGAGCTATCCGCTATAATGAAGAATTTTAAAAAGAGAAGAAGAGAAAGCAATTCAGCAAAGGTAATCAACAGTATTGGCAACTAACTAAGTGGTTCAGTGGATAGGGTGTTGGACCTGGAGTCAGGAAGACTCATCTCCCTGAGTTCAAATCCAGCCTCAGATATTTACTGGTTGTATGACCCCAGGCAAGTCATTTAAACCTGTTTGTCTCAGTTTGCTCATCCCTAAGATGAGCTGGAGAAGGAATAGGCAAGCTAATCCAATGTCTTTGCCAAGAAAACCCCAAATGGGGTCACAAAGAGTCAGACAAGGCCAAAGCAACTGAAGAACAACAAATCAACAGTATGTGCAGTGTTCCACACCTGAAGTCTCCCATCCCTGCAGAAGAGGAAATATGCATTTTAATTTGTCAAGTCTAAATAGAAAATAATACTCAATTCATTAAATACCAGTCTGAGGCCTCAGCTGTGGTATTGGTTGGCATCTTATGGAGTTAAGATGCCTCGGAAATTTTGAATCTTAAACCCAACTTAGAGAAGTTTTGAGTCCTGAAGGAGTATAAAGTCCTGCCTTACCCCAACCTGGCTGCACCACCTCTGGTGTAATAATGGTCATTATTAACTCTGGGGATCCCATTTTAGGGACAACGAGGAACAAGCCCAGAAAAGGGTGACAGGGATGGAGGGTTGACTGAAAGCAATGCTATATAATGATTATTTAAAGGAATTGGGCTCAGTGGATGATTTGAAGGTAGGTGTGGGAATGAATACCATGAAATATTTGAAGGATTGTCAGGTTGAAGAGAGCTTAAATTCATTCCACTTGGCCTCAGAGGGCAGAGCCAAGAGTAGTGAGTGGCAATTAACAGAAAGGTAGCTTTTAGTAAGAGAAAAGAAGAATAAAAAGCTTCCTAACGATTCAGGCTGTTTCCAAGATGGTCACACTGCCTTGGGAGTTGCTGAATTTCCCCTTACTAAGGGTCTTCAAGTAAAGGCTGATAGTCTACTTGTTGAGCATTCTGTGGAGGAACCTAGAGACCTTTACCATGGTGCATGCAGCAGCACAGTGGGAAGGAGAGCAGGATCGCAAAACAAGGAACTATAATGTTAAAAGAAAAAAGTACCATGACTGAAGCTAACAGTCAAGCAACCCCTGAAGCCTTAATCAGCTAACAAAGGTAGACTGTTGTGATTTTGGTTGTTCAGTCATTTCAGTCATGACCCCATTTGGGGTTTTCTTGGTAAAGATACGGAAGTGGTTTGCCATTTCCTTTTCCAGTTCATTTTACAGATGAGGAAACTGAGAAAACAGGGTTAAGTGATTTGCCCACGGTCACATAGCTATTAAGTAGCTGAGGTCAGATTTGGACTCAGGTCTTGCTGACTCGAAGCCTGGCGCTCTATCCACTACACCACCTAGCTGCCCAGGGTAGACTATAGCTACAACTGTAGTCTGCAGGATTTCTTTTCAAATCAAAGAAAGCAAAGAGTCTGCTTTCCACACCAGGAAATCAATTTCATGTTTTCATAATGCAACAGGATATAAAGAGCACTAGATTTTATTTCAGAGGACCTGGGTTCAAATTTTGGCTGTACCACATAACTGTTGTGTCCACCTTGGACAAGTCACTTAACTCTGGGCCTACATTGTTATAAAGAAAGGTTCTGTAAGTATCAAAACTACATGGGTACGAGTTACTGTAATATTCACACAGCACCTGTAGGTTTCATTCCCACTTCTTTGCTTTCCAAGAGTTTTCCACCCATAAGTGATAGGATATCAGACAGGATATGCAAACAGGAAAGCGAAACATACCTCCCAGCGACCCATGCCTCCCACCCACATAAAACCATCCTCATATTCTTGCTTATCACCATCTCCTCACAGCATCCCTCACCATCTTTCCTACTCACTTTTGACCCAAATCTATTTGTTCGAAAGTCTGCCGTCTTTGCTCTTAAAGGGAGAAAAAGAACACTTTGATCTCATCTGGGAAAGAAAGCCCTTGTGCTATTTTCTGAGCAGATTTTCCAGGATTCTTTTTTGCACTTCTATTATTCAGGAATTGCTTTAGTCTCCAGACCAAAAAACATGAGCCCTTGACATGTCTGAGGAAGTCAGGTGGGTAAATACAGAAGTTAGTGGGAGGTTATAAATCATGTATCACAAATGCACATTATGTGATTTGTTGAATAAATTATTAACACTATTCCAAGCCTTGGCACTCACTGGCATATTTACATTCTCTGGGCAATGAAATAAATACTGTCAACCTTGTGTTTCTGATGGGGAAGCAGAGAGAAACCAAAGAAAGTACTGCTAGTGCAAATTTTTGGGAAATTTATCAGGCACTGTGGAATGGGTTGGGGTGGACATTCTTTGGGGAAAAACTGACTTTTGGTATAGTGTTTTCCCAACTGCCTTTCATTTCTTCTATTACTTGCTGCTCATAAACCAGAACCCAAACAAGACTGCTAATGTAGGATTCTGGCTGAAGATGGAACTGGAGAAAAGCATTCTTAGTTATGATTCCCACAGCTACTGTTACTGGCTGCTCCATACATATCTATACCTACATCTACGTCTAAACACACAACACATACTTGTAAAATTTAGTAGTGGTTCTGCTCAAATACTCAAAGTTCTTCAGGTGTTAGCATTTTATAAATAAACGTGCACTAATGTCGTTACTGTTATTGCTGGTCCATAAATTTAACAACATAGACAGAGACAAGAAATAGAGCAGGTGTGCCTGGTGCCTGAGTTATAGTTACTTGGGGAACCATTGCTGAAATTTTCCCAGCATCTCAGCAGTCATGATGCTTCATAGTTGTTTTCTTCTGTGACACTGCGCTAAGGCCCCAGCTTCTGCTGCTTCTGGAAGGGGTCCTCTCTCCCCTTGTAAAAATCCTCATTGCAGAATAGACCCAAGGGACACAAGATGACCAAAAGACAAAATTTTAGATTTGAAAGAGATTTCAGTAGCCGTCTTCTTCAAATCATGCCTGAAAAATAAGTTGCCTCTACAACATGCCCAAAGTGCTTATCCAGCCATTTCCTAAAGATCTCCAGGGAGGGGGAACCCTGAACCATTAGGAGCAGTTCATTTCAATTTGGATACCTCCAATTGTTAAGTTTTTCCTTATACCAAGAGTAAATTTTCTTCTTCTTAACTCTGCCCTTATTATTTTATATTCTATTCACTAGGGCCAAACAGAGCAGATCTAATTCAGCTTCCATGTGCCAGTTCTTAATACTTAAAGACCTCTATCATGGACTTCTTCAATCATCATCTGTTAGGCCAGTGAAACATCTCTAGTTCCTTCAGCCAATCTTCATGTGGTTGAATAAACCCCATGATTCAATTCAGTTCAATCCAACATGCCTTCATTAAGTATCTACTCTCTGCCCGACACTGTGCTTGGTACTAGATACACAAAGACAAAACAAAACAAGGTCTTGCCTCAAGAAAACTCATTCTGTTGACAGAAACAACATGTAGGCATATATGTAAATACAAAGCATGTACAAAGCATGAAGTTGCTTAAGCTGAATACATATCCAAGGAGTAGATTAGCTAGTTGCCTTTCTCTGGGCACTCTCCAGCTTATACCCTTCCTATGCAGTGGTGCTCAGATTGAAAACAGTATTCTACATGTGCCCTGGCTCTGGGCCATGGATAGGAACTTGCCATGCTTCAACTTTGATGACCTTGATAGTCATCCAGGTGGGGTCCAGCCTTCTGGCAGGTGAATGTGTTAAGCAATCAGGACAAGTGGTTATCTCTTCTCCTTTTGAAAATATCCCTATATGGAATATACAACTTCCCTATGTTGTACATTTTAGTATTAACCTTCCTAGAAAGGGACTTAGATATAGTGGATAGAGAGGTAGAATAAAAGCCAGGAAGACTTGGGTTCAAGTCTCATCTCTGACATATATTAGCTGTATGACCCTGGGCAAGTTAAGTCACTTATTCTGTCAGCACCCTAGGCAACTACCATTAATTGCACAGAAGTTCCCAACCTGCATTCAGAGAGGCAGCTTCCTGATCTAGGATTTCTTTATACCAATAAAATCACAGGTCCAATCCCCATCCCCACCCCCATAATGATCAATGCCCTGTTGTATTTTTTGTTGTTATTTTTCCCCTTATGCCTTGCCTAGACTTCTCTTGTCTTAATCAGTCAATAGCCTTTTGTTTAGTATAACAACTCATTGAAATTTTTCTGTGGATCTCCTCCATATACTCAAAGCTTAATCAAATCACTTCTCTTTTTCTTTTCCTTTTTAAATACTATTGATTCCTGTAGAATTCATCATAGATACTGTTTTCCATCCCTTTAGACATTTTGAATTATTCTGAATTACTTATCACTCCAACAATTTGAACCTTGGATTTCCAATCCAAAGACCAAAATGTATGGGTTTGAATCCCAGTTATACCACTGAGATTTTATGCCAGTAACTTAACCCAGTCTGGGACCCAAGTTTCCTTTTCTGTCAAGTGAGAAAGATGAACTAGGTGTTCTTTCCTCTTCTTCACTATTCTAACATTCTAGATGTGTTCATTCCATTAACCCTCTCTATTATAATTAAGCATCATTGGGAGTATTTGTGGATCTTTCACGTGAAACAAGAACAAAGACTAGTTAGATTGAAGGCATTAGGTATTTGTTTATTAACTTAAATATATATAAAGAAGCCTAGTTGAATCATGTGGTTTTCTTTGTTATTAGGGACTTCTATGAGTGGAAGACTTATGAGGAAAGAGAAAAGAACAACAGAGTAGTGTCTGACACTGAAAAACTGACTCATATTTTATAGAACTACAAAAAGGACCTCTAAGATATATCTAGTCCAATATGATCATTTTACATGGCCTTAAAACTAAGAGATGAGATGAGAAATGAGAAGCCTAAGGTATCAAAGCTAGCATTCAGTTGAGCCAAGATTCAAACTCAGTCCTCTGACTCCACATCCATTAACTTCTTGATTATACTGTTAGTCACTCCTTATAAGTGAGCTAAAAGAATTTTCAGAAAGCCATGCTGCTAAGGTTACTGGCTGAGCAGTCATGAACCTAGATCTCCCTAGGCTTTTTTCCATCATATCTTAATAATTAGCATATATTCCAATCTATTATCTCTTAAGCTATGCCTAGAACTGTTATCTTATTAGTTGGTAGGATTAAGAAAAAAAAAACAAGAAGGATATAAAGAACACCTTTAAACAGTAAACTTTAGAATGAAAGAGAGAAAGTCAGATCACTGGAGATTTCCGTAAAAGATGCTTCATAAGGCATTTTATCTATTTTTTTCTATTCCTCCCTTTTGAGAGGTCTAACAGCAGAGCTGTTTATCTCCATATGGATGTTTAAACACAATGAAAAAGTGCTTATGTGGAATTGTTAGTGGTCTGAAGAGAAGCCAATGGATTGGAAAACAAGAAAAATGTCCTTCTGCTTTAAGAGCAAGAGAAAGATGTGTTTATTCTAATAAAAGCTCAGGTATTCTGGCCATAGTGTCTGTTGCAACCATGAAGATGTGGCAGCCAAGAGAGCAAACCTATATTAGGCCCTATTAGGAGAGATATTGTGCCCAAACCCCTCCAAATACTCATAAAAAATGGCTCTAAACAAATTCTAAAGCAGCAGAACCCACAAAAAGACAGAGTGAAACAAATTTCCAGCCCAAGAGAACCTGTATGATTGATCAGAAAGGTATATCACGACGAGCTGGGAGTAGAGCGCAGCACAGTGTAGGCACGCAGGCTGCAACAAACCTGGAACAGGCCTCAGAGGACTGAATCACGGGCAGCTGTGGCAGTTTCCACGAATGCCAAAGAGGACTTAGAAGGTCGGTGGGAAAATTCTGTTTCTGCAGTGCTGAGAGAGGAAGGTGGGGTCTCAGCTCCATTCCCCAAGAGTGTGGCCCTGGTGGGGGGAGGGCAGCTGCCTCCTGAGCTCCCAGCCCATAGACTGAGGGGGAATCCACTGGCCGATCAGAGAGGGATTGCAGGGATCTCTTTGCCAGCGCTGAGGCAGGAATCTCTTGCTTTGCCCATGTTTGGATCTGGGTCACAGTTCTGGGTGGCGGTCCTGGGGTGAGGAGGAGCACTGGTGTGTAGAGCTTATAGTGGCTGTGGAGAGAAACCCCTCCTCTCAATTATAGTACAGAAAGGAGTACTTGTGGTCACAGGTTAGGAAAGAAGCAAACACCTCACCCTTTATCATACCATCTTGGAAGAACTGAAAATTTACAGGTCCCTACAATTATCTGTGAAAACAGCTGTACAAACCCCCGAAGCTTGGGACGGTACATTCTCCACATTGGAAGCAGACTCTTACCTTAACAAAGAGTTTAAAACTCAAGTAATTGGCTGGGATCATGAGCAAGCAGGGCAAAAAGAGTCAGACTATATTATCTTACTTTGGTGAAAAAGAAGATCAAAATATACAAGCAGAAGACAACATAGTCAAAGCTCCTACATCCAAAGCCTCCAAGAAAAATATAAATCAGTCCCAGGCCTTGGAAGAGCTCAAAAGGGATTTTGAGAAGCAAGTAAGGGAAGTAGAGGAAAAACTGGGAAGAGAAATGAGAGTGATGCAAGAAAATCATGAAAAACAAGTCAACAGCTTGCTAAAGGAGACCCCAAAAATACTGAAGAAAATAACACCTTAAAAAATAGCCTAACCCAAATGGCAGAAGAAGTCCAAAAAGCCAATGAGGAGAAAAATGCCCTAAAAAGAAAAATTGGCCAAATGGAAAAGGAAGTCCAAAAGATTACTGAAGAAAATACTTCCTTAAAAATTAGGATAGAGCAATTGGAAGCTAGTGACTTTATGAGAAATCAAGACACTGTAAAAACAAATCCAAAAGAATGAAAAATTAGAAAACAATGTGAAATATCTCATTGGAAAAACAACTGACCTGGAAAATAGATCCAGGAGAGAGAATTTAAAAATTATTGGACTATCTGAAAGCCATGTTCAAAAAAAGAGCCTAGACATCATCTTTCAAGAAATTATCAAGGAAAACTGCCCTGATATATTAGAACCAGAGGGCAAAATAGAAATTCAAAGAATCCACAATCCCCTCCTGAAAGAGATCCCCAAAGGAAAACTCCTAGGAATATTGTAGCCAAATTCCAGAGTTCCCAGGTCAAGGAGAAAATATTACAAGCTGCCAGAAGGAAACAATTCAAGTACTGTGGAAACACAATCAGGATAACACAAGATTTAGCAGCTTCTACATTAAAGGACCACAGGGCATGGAATATTATATTCTGGAAGCAAAGGAGATAGGATTACAACCAAGAATCACCTACCCAGCAAAACTGAGTGTACTCCTTCAGGGGAAAAATTGGTAATTTAGTGAAATAGAGGACTTTCAAGCATTGTTGTTGAAAAGACCAGAGCTGAATAGAAAATTTTGCTTTCAAATACAAGATTGAAGTGGAACATGAAGAGGTAAACAGGAAAGAGAAATCATAAGAGACTTATTAAGGTTGAACTGTTTACATTTCTGCATGTAAAGATGATATTTCTACTCATGAGACCTTTGTTAGTATTAGGGTAGTTGGAGGAAAAAAATTATATGTATGTATAGGTAGACAGATAGATAGATAGATAGATAGATAGATAGATAGATAGATAGAGGACACAGGATGAGTTGAAGATTAAAGGGTCATATCTGGAGAGATGACAAAGGATTATACTTGGAGAAGAAGAAAGGGAGAGGTAGAATGGGGTAAATTATCTCACAGAAAAAACAGAAAAGTCTGTTACAGTGGAGGGGAAACAGGGGAAGGTGAGAGGGAATGAATGAATCCTATTATAGAATTTGGCTTAAGGAGGGAATAACATACACACTCAGTTGGGTATGGAAATCTGTCTTACCCTACAGGAAAATAGGGGGAAAAGGGGACAAGAGAGCAGGGAGATGATAGAGAGGAGGGCAGATTGGGAAAGGGGTTAATCAGAAGTAAATAATTCTGAGGAGGGACAGGATCAAAAGAAATAATAGAAAAAATGGGAGGGCAGGATAGGATTAAGGGAAATAGAGTTAGTTTTTCACGACATGTCTAATATGGAAGTGTTTTCCATAACTGCACATGTATAACCTATATTGAGTTGCTTGCCTTTTCAATGAGAGTGGGTGGGGAGGGAGAAAGGGAGAAAATTTGAAACCTAAAGTTTTAAAAGCATATGTTTAAAAAAATGTTTTCACATGCTACTGGGAAATAAATACAGGAAATGGGGTACAGAAGTCTATCCTGCCCTACAGGAAGATAGAAGGGGAAGGGGATAACAGAAGGGAGAGGGGAGAGATAGAAGAGAGGACAGACTAGGGGAAGGGATATTCAGAATGCATGCCATCTTGGGGTGGGGGGAGGGGTGAGATGGGTAAAAATTTGGAACTCAAAATCTCGTGGAAGTAAATATTGAAAACTAAAAATAAATAAATTTATATTTTAAAAAAAAAAGAAAGTAAAAACAGAGAGATATTGTACCCAGAAACTACATAAAAGACATTATCAAAGAAATGTCTTTAACTGCCAAAGGAGATAGCAGGGTCACAGACAGGGATCAAGATATTGAGAGGAAGGAATGACAGAGAGAGCCTGTGTGCTCCATTGGTGCCTACATATTGCTGAAAGTTCTAATGGAAGGCCCTTAGAAAGTTGGTTGGAACTTCCATAGACATTTTATGGCACTGCATGGACATGAGTCCCATAGAAGGAGAAGGGATAGATTGGTGTGATCTGTACCATTGGAAGGAGAACCCCTATTCGTGAGGTTACATATCTATTGAAGTAACAAAGTAAGAATCCAGGGCAAGGTAAGTGATAGTCTGCATCTGTCAGTGGACATCATCTGTAGTATTATCTTTCATTGTGGACACCATATTTTTGGGAAAAGATTGACTGGTGCAGACATTTCTGGATGAGGAAGTTGAAGATAGTGAGAGAACTGGAAATTATTCATGTGCAAATAGAAGAAATTGGTGACTCCTCTAGCCTGGAGAAGAAAACTTAGATGGGTGGTGGAAAAACATGATAGTTACTTTCAAATGGAAGATGGAACCTGAGGGAAGAACCAGAAAAATGAGTAGAAATCACAAAAGCAGATTTTGGCTCAATATAAGAAATAACAATTTCTAATATTTTGAATTCTCCAATAGGCTGCCTAAAGACACTGTGGAAGTCCACTTTTACTTGAAATTTTCAAGTAAAACTTTGAGTATTGTTTTTCAGGGATATTAGAGAAAGGATGTCTATTTAGGTATGGTTTAGACTAGGTACCTTTTGGGGTGCTCTCAAATATGAGGTTTGTTAATTTGGTGAAAGTAATGTTCTCCTAAGAGATGAGACGTGGGGCAGAGATGTTGCAATTGTCATAGAAAGAGCATTTGATTTGAAATAACAGACTTGGTCTCAAATTTGTTCTCTTCTGCTTACTTCCTATGTTACCTTGGTCAAGGTGCTTAATCACTGTGAGCCTCATTTTCCTCCTGGAAATTAAGGGTGTTGAACTAGATAATTTCCCAGGCCCTTTCTAGTTCTAAGCTCTGAGATCTTAGGATGGGATAAAGATCAGAAGAAGTATGGGAAAATATAGAAAGAATCCTTTGCCTGGTTGTGGTACTGTAATAAAAGCCCTATAGAAGTTAGAGGGAAATGAGAAGCCTAAGCACTCAGAAGAAATCATGAACTAGAAGCAGAAATTGGACCCATGTGATAATGTTTCTTGACAGATAATCTTGGCTATCATCTCTGCCCCTTTGAGCCAGTTGTATTTAGTCTAACTGCTACCTTTGAGTCTTGCTTTAGCACATCTAGACAACCTTCCATAATGTGCCAGGAAAGAATACAAAAATTCCCATTGTGGAGCCAGTTAAATAGTTTCAACCAGAAGCCACCCACCAGGAGCAAGGTCCATGTACAAGATGTAGGCTATTTCATTATCAACAAAGTGAAGATGCAAAAGCTGCCACCAGATGTGTATGGATCACAGTGGCACCCAGGACAGTTGAAAGGAGCTATTTTTGAAACAGCCATTGGTTCATTTATTTTCTCATTCAACAAAAATGTATTGAACACCTAACTATGCAGAGCCTTGTGCTAGATGCTATGGGATATGTAAAGTTTTGCTCTTATGGAATTTTCAGTCTAGGCCAGGCAAGAGACCCTAAACACAGAGAACTATAAGTGTTTCTCATTGCATAAGCTTATTGGAGAACTAAACAAACTTTATAAACTAGAATTCTAGGGGAGGTCTGAGTGAGAATTTGTGACTTACAGAGAGAATAGGGAAGGCTTTTTGGAAGGCAGTGACATTGATTTGGGCTTGAAGTATGTCTCCCTCTTTCACCATCGATTCACCACCCACAATCTTTAAAGCTTTATTCAAGTGGCACTCAGGGCGTTGCCAGGAATGAAGCAGGATCATAATATAGGGTCTATATATAGGCGATAATACAGGGGCAAGGAGTGTGCAGCTATTAGAGATCAAAGAGAGGCAGGGGTCACCAAGATTTGGATTCTTTTGGAAACTGGTATTCCTTTTGGTTTACATGATAGCACCAGAAGAATATGATGGTAAAAAGATGGTTTTGGTTTTGTATTTATTTTTGTTGGGAAACAGATGGAAAAAAGGAAAGCACTACATCATTTCTTCAGTACCACCCAGCCCCCTCTAACCTATGTTTTCTTAAGGGTAATTAAAGGAACTTTTTGCCCCAATCTACTCCTGTTGTCCGGGGTTTCATCAATTCTGGCAAACCTCCACTTAGGGATTCAGTTTTATTAAAATCCCTGCCTGGAATTATCTTTAACAGTGTCAAATCTAGGCTAAAGATGCAGCGTGGTATACTGGAGCAAGCAGTGGATTTGGACTCTGACAGTCTGAGTTTGAAATGTGATTCTGTCTGTTGAGCCTTATGTGACCTTTGACAAATCAGTTCCTTTCTCTGGGCTTGTTATAAAGTTATAATAGATGTTCTATAAGGTTACTTCCAGGGCTACCATTCCATGGCTGTGTGTGTATGTATGTGTAAATATATGTTTTCCCATTTACCTGGAATAACCCAATCAATAGGGGTTTATCACGTGGGAATTTTCTATGGAGAAGGGCCCCGTGAGAATGGTACCCATTGTGGAGGAACCTCATTCTTCACAATGTAAAATGTGATTCATTATGCTCTGAATTCAACTGAAATATGATTGATTCTGTTCTTCCAACCAACTTGGCATTTCCAGAAGGAGAATCAATCAAACCTGAAATTATAGGCAACGTGTGTATCAACAAAGTGGAAATGTTTCTAGTCGAATTTCCAAAGCAATGTGTTTTCAGTCTTTCTTTCTTTTACTGTTTTGAGAAGAATTGGGGAGAGGAGGGAGAGGAAAAAGGAAAAATGGGCCTTGAATATTCACTTTCTCCAGCTATAGGAATTAGAATCATACAATTACTTGGTTTAGAGCTGGAAGAAACCAGAGAGAGGCTCTTGTCCAACCCCTACATTTTATAAATGATGAAGCAGTCCCTTGGAGAGGAGGTGATTTGCCTGAAGCCTCAGAGTTATCACGATGCTGTGCTAAGATTCAGGTTTTCTTATGCCAGATTTCCAGTGTAGAATTTGATTAGGCTGCCTTTCTTCTTCCCCTGCAGTTTGGTTGGAAATTTTCATGGGGTCTCTGCCTCCCACTCAGGCTGGATTCTTCTGCCTTCTTCCCCGTCAGAGGATGCCTGTTGACAGGACTCTACATTCTTTCGTCTTCCTACTTGCTTCTGAAAGGATCTTGGAGACCTTTCTTAATCCCAGGGACATAGTAGGTCATCAGCAGTATTTGTTTCTAAGCCTCAACATAATGCCCATTCTCTCACATATGTCTCCTGTTGTCTGCTGTTGCCACCACCCTGGGTGCAGGCCCTCATCAGTTCACTGCTGGATTATTGCAGTAAGCCTACTGTGCTACTTGGTCTGCCTGCCACAAGGTCTTCACCATTCCAGTCCATCCTCCTCTCCATTGTCAAAATTATCTTCCCGAAAAGCATGTCACTTCACTACTCAGTTAACTCCAGTGGTTCCAAGTCACCTCTAGATTAAATATAAGATCCTCTAGTTGGCACTGAGAGTCTTTAATAACCTGAACCCTTCCTTTCTACTCCTCTCATATTTTACCTGCCCACATGTAATCTGAGATCCAATTCATACGGGCCTCCTTGTTGTTCCTGGAAAAAAACACTCCATCTCATGACTCCAGGCATTTTCACTGGCTGTCCTCCATGCCTGGAATTCTCCCTCCTCGTCTCTACCTCCTGGCTTCCTTCAGGTCTTAGCTAAAATCCCCAAGTCCATACAAAGCCTTTCCCAATCCCCCTTAATTCTAGTGTCTTTCTTTTATTGATGATATCCAATTTATCCTTTATATAGTTTGTTTGTACACAGTTGTTTACCGGTTGTTTCTCCCATTAACCTGGAAGCTCCTCAAGAGAAGAAACTGTATTTCGCTTTTCTTTGAATCCCCAGTGCTTAGCACTGTGCCTGGCACATAGTAGGTGCTTCATAAATGTATATTTTCCAACTGACTGGTTGCTGCTGAGAGTGCCCTGGGGCCTCTTCTTAAGCCTGGAAAGCGTAGACCATCAACAGCAGTATTTGTTTCTAAGCCTCAGCAGTGTGCCCACCGAGGATTGAGTACGCTGGCCTGTTCCCTGAGGCAAGAAGACTTGAGCTGGGCTGGTTTTGCCTGACGTGTGCTCTTTTACTCCTGTTCCCACTGTGAGGTCACAGCCAGGTGCTGTTGCCTTGGTAACTTTACAGGACCGATTAGCTGCTCCCTGGGCATCTGTTTACTGTGTGTTCTAGACTAGACCTCTTTGTGTTTGTCTGCTTCCTTTCTTTAGGGATAAACCATAGAAAATTAGATTTCCTTAAGGCAGGTGATTGATAAATTGCTGATAAAAAAAATCCCTTTTCTTTTAATCCATCTCACTGTTTTCTCCATCTGCCTTTTCATTTTTAGTGGAGGCAGCTCATAAACAGCTATGCAAGGAATGATAGGTGGTTTTTATATTACAGTAATTAGTCCAGTACCTTGTACTTAATAAGTGCTAGTTTGCTAGATTCATAATGGGTGCAAGGGACTGGGCATTAAGGGCAGCAAACCTCTTCTTATGAGAACCCCTGCTGCTTTAGCTTTCTGTGCTGAGGAGGAAGATGGTCTTGCCAGATCTTTGTTTCTTTGATCCTATGTAGTATCTACCAGAAGTTGGAAGTTTGGGAGATCTGGGGTGTAGAGATGAGAATTAAAAGATATGGATTTGAATCCTAGCTTGTGCAATATTGAGATGGGGGATGCTGTTAGAGGGAGTCATCTCACACCCATGGGACTCAGTTTCCTTCCTTGTGAAATGAGGAAGTTGAAAAGATCATCCCTTATGGTCTCTCATCTCTGACATTCTGTGATCCTACAATTCTGGGCTCTCTGGGAGAAGGACGTCATCAGTCTGGATGCAGACAAGTCCACTCCCTATTCATTTCAGATAGGGGTCTCTCATTACAATGTATTTATTGTGGGACTTTTATTTTGCAATTTTGAAATATGAGATGACTCTAACAAAAGTATTTCAAAATTGCCCTTCAGCTTGTGTTTTCATATATATGTTAAGTTTTGTCCCAAAATGGAGGTTCTGATCCATAATTCTTAAGGTTTATGTTCTCTAAGAAATCATCTTCCTTACTCCACTCCACCTTCTTATTCTAAACCTGAGGACATCAAGATCTAACAAAGTTAATTGTTTTGCCAAAAGTCATACAACTTGTTTGTGATAAAGCTGGAATTTGAACCGAGGTTTCCTGATTCCTGATCTAATATCAGTTTTACTGTATGCCAGTGCCAGAAGTCTGCTTTTCAGTAAATCAAGAGTGTTCATCACATTCCCCAAGTACTTCATTACCTTTTCTGTTGCTCTTTCTTTAGGCCCTACTATACTGTACACCTGGAAGGCCCTTCAATGCTCATATCTACCTGTTAAAATACTACCCATGCTTCAAGACCCAGTTTAAATCCCACTTTCTCTAAAAAGTTTTGCTCTATTTTCCCTACTAGAAGTGGGGGGGAATTTCCCAGCACTTTGTACTTCTCTCATACACTTACAATATTTAATTAGTAACACCTCCCTCCCAGGGTTGTTGTAAGGATGAAATGAGATGATAATTGTAAAATGCTTAGCACAGTGCCTGGCACATAGTAAGTGCTTTATAAATGTTAGCTATTATTATTATTTAATTATACTGTTATTTATGTATAGATGCTTCCCGTGCCCCAATAGCCAACTTAACCTCCTTGAAGGAAAGGACTATGTTGTATTCATATTTAAATTTCCCATAGCACAGAGCACTGGGGCCTTCCAAATAGTAGGTGCTTAATGAATGTCTATTGAATTGATTCAGTTCTGTGAAGCTAAGATAGATGTCTAGATAAAGCCACTATGTCATAGAGAAAAGATTAAAAGGAAAGACAGAACTTTAAACTTTAGATAGTCTTTCCAGGATTGCAGAAATTGCCCTCAAGAAGGTAAGTCAGAGCCAAATGCATCTCGTGATGTTGCAGAATGACATCCATTTGTGCCTGATACAGACACTAATGGAGTTCAATATCCCATTCACCCAGAACATCTCTTCTTACTCCTGATAAAAGCCTATCTAAAAGGCAGACGGGAGTGGGGAGACTCATACTACACAGAAGCAGATGGAACTTTAGGTTTATATGACTACATGATGGAAGTACCAGTCCTTGGAACACAGCAGTCACCTTCATGTTGGCTATTGGCATAATAAAATCCATTTCATTGGATTGTTTGAGAAATTGGCAATTAGAAGTAAAAGAGCCCTTGAATTAGAGTCAAAAGATATGGGTTTGAATCCTAGCTCTTCTGTTTTCTCTCTGTGACCTTGATTAAGTTACTTCTTTCTGGGCCTCAGTTTCCTCCTCTGTAAAATGGGAGGCTTTGGTCTTTAATGTCCCTTCTCACTTTAAATCCAATGAGATTATGGTGACTTAAACTAGAGACCCATGATTTCTTCTAAGTTGTTTCAACCTTCACTATTGAAAGTCTAAAAATATTTACATATTGTTGAGCTAAAAAATATACTGATGGTCCAGGGAACATGTGCTTGGTAGTTCAACTTATAATATATTAATATATTCATTAATGAACTATGAATTATACTGTAATCTATATTTTGATACTGTGGTATTGCCTATTAAATATTTCTCTTTCTAGAGCAAAATTATAAAGTTATTTTGTGGGTTCAGCTTTGTTGGCAAACAAACAACAAAGCCAAAAGATCCTATGAGTACTGACATACCCATGTATTTAAAGGTACAGAAGACTCACTAGCTAGTGGAACATTCATTGCATATTAATTTTTTTAATTATAAAAAAGAAAATCTCAAAATATCTCTCCTGTCATTTCTGCCTTAGTAAGTCATTGCATATGATTGAATCATTATTTGATGATTTTCAGGTCTGCTGAAAAGCCCCGTGAACAAGACAGCCCTTACATTGATCGCAGTGAGCTCCTGTGTCCTGGCCATGGTGTGTGGGAACCAGCTGTCCTGCCCCTTGACTGTGAAGGTGACGCTCCATGTGCCAGAGCACTTCATCGCAGATGGTAAGAGCCAAAAGCCGTGAGTACTTAAGGCAGCCACAGTGTCCTGAACCCCCATAACACCTTTCAGCTAAGAGTAGTTAAGTGTTCACTATGTGTGACCCAATCTTGAGATTCCAATTCACAATAAAAAAAGGAACTGCCTTAATTGATTCTGAACCATCAAAGCCTCCTTAATGCAAAGCCATTCGTTGAGAATGTGTGATTAGAATTATAGAATATCAGAGCTGCGAATGACTTTAGAAAAAATAGAATGTTAGGCCACAAGACTTGGAATGTCAGCGTTAGAAGTGACCTTAGAGCTCTGAATGTAAGAACAAAGAATGTCAGAGCTAGAGGGCACCTTAGTTTGAATATTATTAGCCCTTTTTTTTTTAAATCATGTTTTAAGATTTGTAAAGTGCTTTATTCAGAATAGAGTGAGGCTCGTTGTGCGTGTAGTCTTTCCATTGCACAGGTGAGGAAACTGAGGCTCAGGAGTGACTTGCCCATGGTCACATAACAGGAAGTATCACAGAGACAATTTGAACTCAGTTCTTCTGATTCCAATCCCATTGGAGTGGTGGTGGTGGTGATTTAGTTTTGTTTTGTTTTGTGTACCATATGTCGTATTACCTTAAGAGCCTGGGTTCAAATTCTTGACCATCACTTAATCTCCTGAGGCCTCAGGTTCCACATCTGTTAAATGAGGAAACTGGAATACATCTATGGTTCTTGAGGTCCATAAATTTGGGGGGTTCCTTTTTGTTTGTTTTTACATTTTGGCAATTGTATTGCAATATAATTGATTTTATTTTGAGTGTTTAAAAAGAGTATTTTGAGGAGTCTGTAAGTTTTGTGAGACTGCCAAAAGGGTCCGGGACACAGAAAAGGTAAAGAACTCCTGGACTAGCTTATCTCTTTCATCACCCTTTCATCTATAAATCTGCATGATCTGAAGAACCTACAAATGTTAGCTTTGGGGGGGGGACCTTGAAGATTAAACTCTATCGTTGGACAGATAAAGAAACATAATTTGGACTATATTTTACATTCTGCATCACCATTAAGAAAGGGTTTGATAAGGAAACAAATAATGGAAACAGGATAATAGGCATAGTTATTAAACTACTTATTAATAAATAGTTTTAAAGCAATTGTAAAGGTTCTGTTTGCAAACCTAAAAAAGGAATTCTATTTGCTAATCATGTTCATGTGCCCAATGAAGCAGATCCCCTAGAGGCTTGAGTTGGACAACCCAGTCATTAATCTAGTTAGGATTTCCTAAAAGCACTTGAAAGGAATAGGATTGTGTTTCTATATACATACATACATATATATGCATATATATATATTTTAAACATGTTCCTTTCTAAAGTAGCATCCCAAATATTACCCCCTCACAGTTCCCATCAGCTGCTTTGCTCCCATTAGCACCAATGCATTATTGAAAGGATATGCTTTAACGCTGACTTCTCTGAAGTTTGTAGGCTTATAGGATTTACAGTGAGAAGGTAGCTTAGAGAGCATCTAGCCTGGTCCTCTCATTGGCTGCTTCCTAAGCACACAATTAGAATTTTGAAGATATAAATAAATTATGATTACAATGCTAAGGACTGTCTTGTTGTCTGAGAAATGACAAAGGAGCAGAAGTCGTAGTAAGTAACCAGAAAATAGACTTTAATCCCATCTCATGGAAAAACAAAACAAAACAAAACAAAAAACTAGAGGTCAAGGCAAGCAAGGCTCTCAAACTAAAGAAGGCCCATCAGGGTTTGAGAAAATCAGAGCCAAAGTATAAGCCAGTGTGTCAGATACAGCATCAGAAGTTTAGGTAATAAAGCAAGTGGAAAGAGTGTACTGTAAATTCGGCTAGGAGAATCATAGCTTTCCAAAGTTGGAAGGCGTCTCAGTGACCATTTAGGTCCCTAGAGGCAAGTAGGTGGCCCAGTAGAGAGAGTGCTAAAACTGGAGGCAGGAAGATTTGAGTTCAAATCCTGTCTCTGATACCTGCCAGCTGTGTGACTAGCAAGTAACAACCTGTCTGCCTCTGTTACCTCAACTGTAAAATGGGGATAATAATTGCACCTCTCAAGGTTGTTGTGGAGATTAAATGAGATAATATTTAAAAGTGCTTAGCACAGTGCCTGGCACATTGTAGGTATGTTATCAATATTTTATTCCTTTCCCAACTCTGTCTGCGCTCCTGGGACTGGGCCATGACATCTGAATCCTTCTGTCACCACTCTTACCCTGCTCTCCCAAACCTCCCCTACCCCACCCCAGAAAAAAACTTAGACTTAATCTGCTTTGGGAAACAGAGAATGCTCCTAGGCAGCCTTAAGCAACAGCCAGGAAGGCCAATGCCATTGAGCTGAGGAATTGGAGCCGACTGAATAATGGGTCCCGTCTGCAGGAAGAAAATGAAATTTGCCCTCATGTTAGTGAAAAGTTGTACTTCATACTTACTGCACAGTACATCAGAAAGGTCAGTGAGACACAACACTCTTCTAGAGCCAAGCTGGCAATAACAATAAACAGTGACAGCAGCCCCTGTCCAATGTTTCGGCCGTCCTTCCCTCCCCCTACCTCCCCACCCCGGCTGCTCTTGTCTGGGATACCAGTGACTTCATGTCGTCTGATGGTATGAGTACATAGTTCCTGGGGGAATCTCCCCATCCCACACACATACTCCCAATTCCTTAGAATCAAGATGGTCAATCAAGAAGCCTTCATTTAGTTCCTGCTTAGTGCCAGGCATTGTGCTAAATGCTGCAAATAGGAATTCAAACAATGAAACCGTTCCTGTTCTCAAGGATCTTTGCCTTACCAGAGGCTTCGCCGCCAAGGGGAACAGAGCACTGGCCTAGAATGAGAAGAACCAAGTTTAAGTTCTAGATCTAGGCATCTCCCCTCCCCCAACTTGGTCTGTGACTTTAGATGAGGAAGAATCCACCAAAGCACACTTTATTCCAGAGATTAGGCTTCAGAGAACTTCATTCGTAACTCCGCTGCTTGAGAGATGCATAGTCTTGGGCAAATCACCTCCCCCCTCCAAGTCTGTTTCATCAGAAGGCAACAAGTGTGCTGGATTTGAAATGAGGAAGACTAGGTTTGAAATCCCAGCCCAGACACTTGCCGTATAATCCAGGGTGAGTCATTTAATGTCTATGTGCCTCCGTTTCCTCATCATAAAACAAAGAGGTTGGACTTACGTTCCCTTTCAGCTTTAAATCTATGATCCTAAGATCATGTATAGAGTGAAATGGTCAAACGAGATTATCTCCATGTTTCTTCTTGCCTTAAAACCTATAATTCAGTAACTCTGATTCAAACTCCTTCTTCTCTACTACTCCTCTACTGTGACTCTCTGGGTTTAACGTTGGATGGATGGATGAATGAATGAATGAGCTGATGAGCTCCAGTTTGACGAGGATGTAGGATTCACGTATGGGTGTCATGAAATACTGTAATGAAGACGTTTCTGGTTTTTTAGGAAGAATGTTGACAAGTTGCATCTAACTAACTTGTCAGCAAGGTATGTGTGTTGTGGAGGAAGAGGGGTTTGGAGTGGGGGAGGTGGCCAGGATGATGAATTAGAAGAGCAATTGAAAAGAGCTACAGATGTTGAAGTGTGGGGAAAAGAAGACTTGAGGGCAGCAATACTTTTCAAGTCTTTGAAAAGCTGTCATGGGAAAGAGGGATTCA
Source organism: Phascolarctos cinereus (assembly GCF_003287225.1). NCBI lineage: Eukaryota > Metazoa > Chordata > Mammalia > Diprotodontia > Phascolarctidae > Phascolarctos > Phascolarctos cinereus. The sequence goes on from NW_027555625.1 coordinate 309,189,216, forward strand.
ATAGACTTGGTCTGCTTGGCCCCACAGGGCAGGACTCAGGGTGATGTGCAGAAACTTCAGAGAGGCTTGATACAAGGAAAAATGATCAAAAAAATCAGAGCTGCCAAAGAAATGGAATGAGCTGCCTTGGGAGGTGGTGGCTTCCTCCTCTCTGAAGGTCTTCAAGCATCAACTGGATTACTGTTTCTTGGAGCAGTCACAGAGGAGATTCCTGTCTAGGAGCTGTTTAAATTCAGTGGCCTCTAAAGTTCTTTCCAGCATGAAGATTCTACTGTCTACTTCTTCCTGACCACAGGGCTAAGGAGTTTGGATTTTAGCTATGGTGCTTTAAGAATTTTATAATGTGATTTTTTTTCTATTTTTAAAGGAAGTGGCCATCAGTTACCTTGGTGGGAAGTTGCGAAGCACTATGATTTTTACTGAAAATGTTTGGTGATTCATAGTTACCTCTGTATATCCATAGTTAGAAACAGTCCTTGTGACTCTCTTCCTCTGCACCTCTGTTCACATCATTGACTGTACCCGAAATTCCTCCTTCTCTAATCTCTGCTTGTTGGCATTCTATCAGTTAGTAGTATTCAAAACCAGTTTAAGTGCCACTGCCTCCAAGGTACCTTTCCTGAACATAACATACCAGAATTGGTTTCTCCTACCTCCTAACTTTAATAATACTTTGCCCTGATTTTTTGAACTCATACTATACTGCTTTGTATTATTGTAAGGTGTACAGATGTCTTCTGCCACAGCCCTCATCATTAAGGGATGAACATTGGAGTGGGGAACATATCTCTTTTTTTAGTAACTGAAAAAAAAAGATAATTTAATTAAAATAAGAAGGAAGGGAATATTTCATTCATTGTATTTATATCTCCAGCACCTAGCATAGTGATTGACATATGGTAGGTTGTTAATAAGTTCTTGTTAATGCATTGATTGAGGGCCAATCTAACTACATTCAGAAATGTTCATCATTACATTTACAACAATGTGATAAATATTTTGGCCTAATCAAATCTTTTTAATTTTTTTAAAAATTTTTAACATATGTTTTTAAAACTTTTGTTTACAAATTTTCTTCCCTCCTCCCTCCCCCACCCACCCTCGTTGAAAAGGCAAGCATCTCAATACAGGTTATAGATGTGTAGTCATGCAAAACACTTCCATAGTAGTCATGTTGTGAAAAACTAAGTATATTTCCCTTCATCCTATCCTTCCCCCCCATTTATTCTATTCTCTCTTTTGATCCTGTCCCTCCTCAGGAGTGTTTGCTTCTGATTATCCCCTCCCCCAATCTGCCCTCCTCTCTATCAACCCCCTGCTCTCTTGTCCCCTTCCTCCCTTATTTTCCTGTAGGGTAAAATAGATTTCCATACCCCATTGTGTATGTTATTCCCTCCTTAAGCCAAATCCGATGAGAATAAGATTCACTCATTCCCACTCACCTTCCCCCATTTTGTGGGAAGCATATCTCTTTCTCATTTGTATACCCCACAATGATGGGCAGAGGTCCTAGCTTATAGTTAGTTAGGACTTCGGATTCAATTTAGATAAACAGCTAACATTCGTTAAACAGCTAGTGCAAGGCACTGTGCTACGTATGACAGATGCAAAGATGAAGAAAATGTAGTCCTACCCTTAGGGAGGTTATAATCTACTAGAATCATAAAATGTTTAGGAAAGAAAGAACTTTACTTATAACATAGAATAGTGTTCAGCAAACTATAGCTTACGTACCAAATCCAGTCCATTGCCTGTTGTTGAATAACTTGAGCTAAGAATGTTTTGTTTTTTACATTTATAATAAAGTTTGATTGTATTTTAAAATGTAAAAAAAAAGCAAAATCAACAAAACATTCTTAGCTCTTGCACTGTACAAAAACAGGCCACAGCCTAGATTTGGTCCCCAGGCTATAGTTTGCCAATGTGGACATAGAATGTTAGAGCATAAAATGTGGAGTCTTGGAACTTGAAGAGACCTTAGAAACCATCTAGTTGAACTCTTCCATTTTATAACTGGGAAACTGAGGCCCAAAGAAAGAAAGTTACTCAGAATTGGAAGGAACCTCAGGGATTACCTTAGTCTCATTCTTATCAGAAATAGTAATCCTGTTTAAAACATTCAGCTTTGCCCAAGGTCACAAAGTGAGTTAATAATACAGGCTCAATAAATGTTTGTTAGATGAACAATAATGATTTGTTTATTGAACAAATAAATGGATGAGATTGTTGACTGTTCCAAAGAGATACATTAAGCAGACGTAGCATGGTATAGTGTAAAGAACCCGGGATTTTCAGTTAGAAGACCTGAATTCGAATCATATGTCTGCTACTGACAACCTACATGACCTTAGGAACATCATTTACAATCTGTGGGCCTCAGTTGCATCTGTAAAATGAGGGGATTGGACTAGATTATCTACAAGGCTCTGTTATGATTTGAAATATAATGATCAATAATCTGTCCTTGATTTTTTTTCTTTTGTTTGTACCTATGGTTTCATTGGTATAAGGAGCTCCTGACTGAAGGAACCCACCTGGCTTGTGTAGATCAGTATCTCTTCTTCAACTTAGAGTCTTAGAGGTTATGAAGCAATACTGAGAAGCTAAGGGATTTGAGTAGCATCACACAGATAGTCTTGATCCAAGGGGGCACTTGAACCCAGATCTTCCTGATCCCCAAACTGGCTCTCTGTTGACTGCCACATTGCTTCTTCAATCTGTGGTGGAGCCAGGAAATCCCCATTGAACACCCCTGATCTCAGCTGTTGGCTTCTTTACCCCAAGATCATTCTTTACTTCACCAAAGATGAGAGGGTACTACTGACTGCAACATAGTGCTTTATGTGAAAATGAAACAACTTTAGTCCCAGAGTGCTGGAAAGAGGGGAAAATATAAATTAAACTGAGATCCAGAATACCCAAGGGGAGGTGGCAATGAAATACCAATAAATCAGATTAATATGCTGAAATCAGGGAAAATAGGATGAACTCCAACCCACACTTAATGACTATGCACACGTGAGAGTGTAGGGAGAAGGGGAGGAAAGGTTTCTGTTGGAATTAAAATGAGATCAGTAATGAAATTGGAAATATAATTATAAACTGTGAAAAGTTTTTCCCCTCCTCTTCTCTCCTGTTTACTTAATGGGCAACGTGTTCAACGACACCCAGGAGTGGGTGCCAGGGGCTGGTGGAAATCACTGAAGTGGTATCAGTTTTCCTAAAACCTTTTCATTAGGGGATCCTGGCCCCCTAGACTGCAGAAGGGAAACTGCTTCAAGCCATTGCTTCCTTAAATAACAACCAATCCCCAGGTTAAAAAGAGCAGAGAAAAATGCTCTGCCAGCGGAATATTCTCAAGCATTTAAGGCCAGCTACACATCCAGTTGGGTTGGAATTTTTAATGACACTCTGTGCTGAGATGCCGACTTGGCTTCATCCCAGGATGAATTGTTACTAATTTCACTTCTTAACAAAAGGGGATAACTGAGTTTGACGTCCAAAATTGGAGACTAATTTCTCTGTTTTGATAGCAGATCGCGTCCAGAAATATGTTCCCAGGAACCGGGGGTGGAGGGCTGTGAGGGGTGGGAGAGCTTAATTTCTTCTTGTTAATAATTCCATCCTGCTGTTGTGAGCTCTCTGCCATCTTGGCTTTCAGAGGATGGGAAGGGGAGTGTGGCAAGGGGGCGGAGAAGAGGCTCAGGAAGGTGGAATGATTCAGTTAGATATGCTCCCCCTTCCCTTGCTGCTATTCTAGAGGAATTAGGCTTATTCCCTCTCCCCCCAATCCTAGTTTAGGGTAGTTGACAGCCTCCAAAAATGAAATAAAAGAAAGGAAAAGGAACTGAAAAGGACTATATGACCTAAAACTGGAAAGAACCTAAGAAGTGATCTAGTCCTCCACCCCCTTCATTTTACATATGAAGAAACTGAGGTAGCAAAAGTTACCTTTCTCAAGGTTGTAGAGTAATATAGGCAAGATTCAAACATCTGACTCTGAATTTAGTAGGTATGGATCATGGTTGCACTAAATAATAAGCAAAAAGTGTCACTGGGCTAATGATACCATGTTAGGGAGTGTCCAGCCTGGTTTATCACACGTAATGATAATAATTTACATATTTATAGTATTTGATACTTATAAAAATAATTTTTCATATACTTTCTTATGGAAACTCCATAATACTGTGAAATAGGTAAGGCAGTTATAAGCATCCCTACTTTACAGATGAGAAAAATAAGTCCCCAGTACCTTTTATATAACCCTTGCTTGGGCGTGGCAAATCCTTGCTCACTCTAAACTTGGAGATACTTGGAGAAAGGAAGACCTGAGTTCAAATCCTGCTTCAAACACTTAATGGTTGTGTGACCTGGGGCAACTTACCTAGCTTCTGTTTGCCTCAGTTTTCTCATTATAAAATGGAGACAGTAATAGTGCCTACCAATAGCACCCAGGGTTGTTTGAGAACCAAAAGATCAATCAATCAGTAGCACTGTGTTAAGTGCTGGGGATGCAAAAAGAGCCAAAAGACAGTCCCTGACCTCAAGGAGCTCACAGTCTAATGGAGGAGACAAGATATAAATAAACACAAAGCAAGCGAGATACAGGATAATTAGGAAAAAATAAACAGGAAAGCACCAGAATTAAGATGGGTTGAGGGAGGCTCAGGGATAGCTAGGTGGCACTGTGGATTGACCACTGGGCCTGGAGTCAGGAATACCTGAGTTTAAATCCAGTCTCAGGTACTTACTAGCAGGTGATCCTGGGCATGTCACTTAACCCTAATTACCTCAGTTTCCTCATTTGTAAAATGAACTGGAGAAGGAAATGGCTAATCACTCTGTTATTTTACCAAGAAAACCCAAAATGGGCTTATGAAGAGTCGAACATGACTGAGAAATCACTAAACAACAGCAAGGATGAGAAAACCTTCCTATACAAGGTGAGCTTTCAGTTAGTACTTAAAGGAAACCAGAGAGGTCAGAAGTTGGAACAGAGAAGGGAAAGCATTCTAGGCGTGGGAGAGAGCCAGAGAAAATGCCAAAGTCTAGAGACTGAGTGACTTGTTCAAGAAACAGCCAGGAGGCCAGAGTCGTTGGATGCAGCGATCTGCCCTGGGGAGTAAGGTGTAAGAAGACTGGAAAGATAGGAGGGGGTTAGGTCATGAGAGGCTTTGAATGCCAAACAAAGCATTTTGGATTTGCTCGTGGAGGCGAAAAGAGACAACATGTGAAAGGCACTTTGTGAACCCTAAAGCTGTATAAATGCTAGCTAGTATTATACAGTTTAATTTTAGGATCATAGGGTTTAGATATTCAGTGGTTGGCGCAGCGCAGCCATATTAATAAATGTTTGTTAATAAACTGTTGAAGCCAACCTCCTCATTTTGTAGAGGAAACTAAAGGCTATATCTCACACAGGTAATAAGGAACATAGCCAGGATTTGAACCTAGGTCTTCTACATTATACAAATCCAAATGCCCTTTCTGTGCGATAAAACCAGAAACAAACAATAATATCTGACATTTATCTAGAGCTTTATTTACAGAATACTTTGTAATTATTCTCTCATTTGAGTCTTCTGACTACCTAGCTTAGTACTCCTGCTATTGTTTTCCCAGTTTTACAGAAGTAGAAACTGAGTTAGGTGAAATGACTAAGAGAAGCAGGATTTAAACTTGGGTCTTCCTGACTCCAAGTCTAGCCCTCTGTCCCCAACCCCATGTCATCACTGTGCAGCTAAGGAAAGCCTTTTATATATCAAATAAGTTGCCCTTAGGAGGTAAAATTTCCTTCCTTTAAGACCTTGTCCTCCCAAGACTAACGTGATCAAAAGGGACCAGCTTAGAACCTGGGTTTCCTTGGTGAAGAGCTATATTCTCTCCTCCTCTGCAGACGTTCCTACCTTTGGGATGCTAAAGGAAGTGTCCCAGGGGATCCTGAGAAACTTGGCTTCTAACAAATGACCAGATGAGAAGCAGGAACAAGAGGCTAAAAAAACAAATAAGGATGATCAGGGATAGGGCTGGTAATTAAAACCTGCTCATCACCCTGACTTCTTGCTCTGCATGTGTTTGAGTTGGTGTTTGGCTCTCCTTCCTGGCCTCTCCTCCGAACAATTAGAGCCAAGTCTGTACAGCTGTTCAGTCTGTGATCTGCAGGGTAACAGCAAATTTCCACCTTCACCACTGCCAAGGAATTTCCTCCTTCACCCAGGCCCCTGGAGGCTTGGCCTGCCAGGAGCCAGTGAACTCCTTGGCTGAGTATGTTTCTCCCCCATCCCTGACATTCTTAGGAGATCATCTATGTCAGTCTCCTTCCTGTGAGGGTGATTATTCTCTTCATTCAGCAACCACCTATACTGAACTAAGGAACAGACATACCTCCCAGTCTGCATTTTTAAGAAAGGGAAAGGAAGACAGAAAGAGAGATAGAGATGGACATCCAGACAGAATAGAGAGAGAGAGAGAGAGAGAGAGAGAGAGAGAGGGAGAAGAGAGAGAGAGAGACAGAGACAGAGACAGAGAGGAGGAAGAGGGAAAAAACCAACAAAGGGGGAAAAAACCAACAACTCTTTATAGAACACACATCCTTAGGACCTTTAGAAAGTCTTCCTGAATGGCAATTATTAGCAGGAGATGTCACTGCTCTGTGCAGAATTAATTCACCAAATCACAGAATGCAGCTCAGTCCTAAAGATGCAAGCCTTTAAGTATTATTTAGAGTGACATTTAAAAGTGAGTTGATGTGGGGAGGGGGAAGAGCTCACTGCCACCTTGGAGGTGATGTCCCCTGTGCATCTGAGATGCTGCTTCCTGAAGCCTCCATGGGGTAGCCATTTCCTGTAAGGCATTATTTAAAATGCAGAGTTAACACTGGCCTGCAGAGGCACCTGGTGTGAAGGAAAAGAGGCAAGAAAAGGTTTGGCATAAAGGAGCAGGCTTCTGAAGACTGAGTGTGAAATATTGTATCCATTAAAAATGCCAGCTTTTACAACCTCTGGAGGAAGGCAGGCTGACAATAGAAGAGGAGTGTGAGGTGGGAGCAGTGGGTTGCAGCAGTGGAAAGAGAAATACACTTGGAATTGAGAGACATGGGCTCTAGTCTTGGCTTTGCCTTTCATTATTGGTGATGACCCAGGCAAATTATTCCATGTTTCTGGGCTTCATTTTTCCCATTTGTCAAATGATACGTTCAGACTCAGTGGTCTCCAAGGTTTTCTTTGGGAGCAATATTCTCTGTTCTCAGGGGCCTTTTACATCTGCGCTTTTGGTTTTTGAATCCTTCTCAGTCTGGGCACTCCAGGATAAACATTCTACGCTTTCAAATGCATTATAGTTCTTTCTTACATTCTACATTCTCACCTGGTCTAACATTGTATGTTTTAGAGGCCTTTCTACCTCCATGATTCCAGGGTGCCTGACCTTTTATGTTCTAAAATTATGTGATTCTCAGGATATGACATGAATAAGGCACAATCTATATCATCTCTACAGAATATATGTAATCAGGCTTAGCCCTCTACAAAATTGTAAAATTGGTCAAATATCTTCCTAGCCATCCAGTCATCTCATCACGGTTTCCTTCCAAGGCAGTACCTCCTTTCCACCCACTGCTCTCTTCTCTGGGCTCTGAATGGTATCATGTTCTTTTCCTGCCCTCCATCCGCTACCTGAAGATGTTTACACACACCAAGGTTCACACTGAATGATGAATGGCAATTTACATCTTAACAGGGACTTGGTCCTTCATCCAGTCTCACACAGCACCAGTGGTGACACAGAGCATTTTATAGAAAGGAGAGAGTTAAAAAAAAAAAAGAAAAGAAAAGAAAAAGAAGGAAGGAGGAAAAAACCAACAGCTCTTCATAGAACACACATCCCTAGGACCTTTAGAAAGCCCCAGGGCTGTCAAATGATCTAGGTTCAAATCCTAGCCCTGTCATTTACTTTCTATAATTTTGAGTAAGTTACTTCTCAGTGCCTCAATTTCTTCATCTTTAAAATGAGGGGTTAATTAGATGACACCCAAAGTCTCTTCTAACTCTAAATCTGGGATCTTGTGACCTTGAAGGCCCCTTCCTGTTAAAATTCTGTGATCCCTTCGAGGTCTGAGATTTTGTGACCCTATGGTGGAATTCAAGCAATGATATAGAGAGTATAAGGTAAGGCTGGAGTGGGAATAATTTTCAACCCAGGGTCTCTACTCAAAGTCCATCTGCTCACACTGCTTGGACACTGCCTATACATTAGGCTAGTTTTGAATTTGGTGCCATTAATACCTATATTATGGGCGTAAGGACAGAACCTATGATTGTTTTGGTACAGGGAAATGCCAGGTGAAGATATTCCCTCTACCTATAGAGGATGGCACCATCTCTGTAACTTATAGACTTAGGAAGTATCCTAGAGCACTGAGGGGTTAAGGGACTTGACCAGGGTCACACATCTGCCCAGGCCAGTATGAATTAGAGTCAAGACTTTAACCCTGATTTTCTTGGTCCCAAAGCCAGTCCTGCTGTGCTATGCTGCCTTTATTATAAAGATTATTCAGGGAATTTCAGGGAACTTTCCCATAATGGAAATGGGAGGGGGGAGCCAAGCAGATAGACCAAACATAAAAACGGATAATGTTCTTTGTTGCCTTGGGAGGCGACTCTGTCATTATTTCTCAGAACTGATCTTTAATTGTTTCATCGGGAGATTATGCATCTTCTTTCCTCATGACTGTCTCCTCTTAGAAGCCTGTGAATTGGATCCAGCTATTAGTAGCATTTACTAATTTCCTCTGAGTCTTGCTGGCTGGAGCATCAGGCTTGGAACAACTTTTAATTTTGTTTTTAATTAAATTTCAGTTGTTTCAAATCACTCACTTTTAATGTCACTTCTTTGGACTCCTTAGACAAAACAAAGGCCCTGAAGGTCATTATTTATATCCACAGACACATCTGATGTGTAAACTTCTGCTGCTTGGCTAAGGCCCAGTTGCCAGTTACTATCCCCAACAAGGAGGAATAGTTAGGGAAAAAAAGGGGCAGGGGAGGGACCCACATCACCAATTGTGCCTCTATTTGTACTTGGCTTCCCAAAGCTAATTTTCTCTTTGTTCAATAGAGTCTGCAAGGTATACTAGAAAAAGAACTAGACATGGAGGCCAGCATCCAAATTCCAGCTCTGACTCTTAGAAGCCAGGCAACCGGGCAGGTCATTTAACTTAGAGCCCTGAAGGAATCACTTTATCATTATCGTGTACCATACACCTAACCTGAGTAAATTGAGCTCTAGGTTGAATGATTTTTTTAAGGTCACCTTGTCAATTAGTGGAAATGCCAAGGCATGTGTTGTTGTTCAGTCATTCTTCGTGACCCTATGTTCATAGCATGCCTACAAGGCTGTCTGTGGGGTTTTCTTGACAAAGATACTGAGGATTTTCCAGTGGATTAAGGTAAACAGAGGTTAAGTGACTTGCCCAGGGTCACACAGCTAGTAAGTATCGAGACAAGATTTGAACTCAGATCTTACTGACTCCAGGCCCAGTACTCTGTCCACTGAGCCATCTACTAAATGTCTAATTACTTCTGGAATATTCTTTCTTTCTTGGCAAAATTTGGTGATAATATAGTAGAAAGAGTGTGAGGTTTGTTAGTCAGAGGAATTGGGTTTGAATCTGGCTCTATTTACCTACTAGATGTGTGACAATAGGTGAGCCACTTATCCTTTTTGATCTTTGTTGCCTTGTCATTAAAATGATTTTTAGGGTCCCTTTCATCTCTAGATCCTATGATTTTGCTATATGCTTCACAAGATTATTGCAAGCAAAGTCTTTTACAAAGTATGCACACAAACTATAATTTAAGCAAAGGTTACCATGTGTTTGCAGTCTTAAAATTATATGAGTCCCAAGTCCTGTATTTCATACAAAGATTATCAAATATGTTTAATGGTGATGCATTTGAAGAAGCTGCAAGAATCCCAATAAACCAATAAGAAATATACTCTAAAAATGGACGAATTGTACAAAAGAGCCTAACTGATGACTTTAATCGTCCTTCCCTCATGTGGACATTAGTACAAGTTAGATATTTAACTTAGATATGTCAGAACTAGAATATATCAGTGATGGGCAAATTAGGAAACAGCCCTGGTTCTAACACTGTGATTTATAGCCTACTATTGATCACTTACTTAAGTGTCCTCATCATGGACTCTCAGTATAGCTTAAAAAATAGGATAATTTTTAAAATAAATTTTTGAGAACAGAAGAGTAAATACAGGGACAATTGTTATCATTATTATAATTTATTATTGTTGTTGTTATTATGAGACTCAGAAAGCATTACTGTGATGTGCTGTCAGCCCCTGCTGGATTCAGAAGTGAACAGTTAAATAAACAAATCATTATGTTGGGAATACAGTTGTCATACTGTGAGCCATTGTGATACCGAAATTTCCTAAGTGACTGATAATTGAATCAGCCAAATTCAGCAAGTTTCCATTGAGTCCTCCTAGGCCATGGGAAGACCTTACTAGGTGTGTCAGAATAGGTCATTTTCCCTGCCATTACATTAATGAGATCATAAGATATTGTTATTGTTAATTATTATTAACATATGTCATTGGTAATGAATACAAATTAATGAATATCATGGATAATTCAGAAACATCTATCATTGATAACAAATATTATAAAAATTACCTTATTTCAATAGCACTTTCAAATGTAGACAGTATGTTCAATCAATAATAATTGTGCCTTGACTGGAAGTGAAAGGCTATAATATTGCCACTTCACAAAGCCACAGCAAACTTAGGAAATAACTAGTGCATGTGTTATTGTGAACATTTTACAGCTAAGGAAAAAAAACCCAACAACAGAGTAACTTGACAGTAGTCACATAACGACTAAATATCAAAGCTGCTGCTGTTTCCACTACATCATCATGGGACATACACCTATGTACTTTTCAATCTATGTATGTAGATATGACTTCTCTTACAAAATCATTCAGCACTTTAAGGCCTCCTCCAAGTCTCAGGATAGGCCCATTAGAGAATGATTGACTACCTTAGATTTGAGATACTCTGTAGATATGCATGTGTGTGTGTTAGTCGTGAGCCCCCACTGGTGTATACACTTTTAGTAGGCAGCTAGAAGACATTTTAAAAAGCATTTTTAATAAAATGGTACAAAGAAAAAACTAGGAACAAAGCGTTTCTTCCTTAAACCTGGTGTGGATATTCTCACAAATATACACATCAGTTAGAAGAGTAGACCCATGAGTGTCATGTGGGTAAAGAATACATAGGACCAGAATGTATGTGTTGAGAAGCACACATGACAACATATAAGGCAAGGCTTTGTGAGTGGAAAGGCACAGATGTAAGGAATATGTATGATGAGGGTACATATAGGAGGGGTATATACACATACATGGATGGTCAACTCATTCCTCAATAATGCAGGGCCGCACGTCTAAAGTAAAATCATCATGTTACTCCTGCTGGGCCTGTTCCCCACTGGCCTCACACTGTATTGCTTGGTTAGGTGTCTGTTCTCTGCTGGATGCTGTTCAGTGTGTGCTCCATCACCTCCAACTTCTGGTTCAACAGAAATCTCTATTTTTCTTCTCCAAGGAAACAATAGCTACTGTCATGCTCTTTTTGATTAAATTTCATAGATTCCCTCCCTCATCATATGGGTTTTTTTGGAAAGGGGAAAAAAGTTTTCTCTCGTGTTTTCCTGTGTTTTCCACTCAGAATCTTGGCTCCAAAACTTCTTATTTTTCTAGACTGGCTGATTCTCAGCCCCATATGCCACCCTCTTTAGAACAAAGAGCAGGCCTTTCAGTTAGCTAATGCCTTCAGGCATTTGGACTTCACTTCCTTGTCGGAGGACTTGATTCCTCTGTCAGAAAATTTACCCTTCTTTATGGCATGCCATATGCCTTCTAATTTTAATTTATGAAGACATGATTAGAATTGTGTGATTTGACTTTTGACCTCATCATTCAATTGAAACTACTCTCACTAAATTTGTCAATGATCTCTTAATTTCCAAATCTGATAATCTTTTCTCCGTCTACAGCCTCGTCAACCCCTTGGCTGCATTTGACACTACTGAACACTCTCCTCCCAAATATTTACTTCTCTCTAGGTTTTTATGATATTATTCTTTTTTGCTTATCCTCCAACTTGTCTCACCACTCCTTAGTCCCTTTTGCTAACCAATCATCCACATCATATCCCACAAACTTTGAATGTTCCCAAGACTCTGTCCTAGACACCCTTCACTTCCCTATGTATGTTTTTTTCTTGATGACTTCATCAGTTACCATGTTCTTAATGGCCATCTCTGTGAAGATGATTTACATCTACATAGCAAGCCCCTGTCTCTTCTCTAAGCTTCAGTTTCATATCACCAGCTGTCTAATGGACGTTTCAAACTGGATGCCTCAAAGACATCTCAAATTCAAGATATTCAGAAGAGGATTCATTATCGCAGTTCCCCTACTCTAATTCCCTACTCAGCTCTCTTCCAGACTTCCCTGTTTTTATAAAATGAGCTGCTATTGGGTGTGGGGCACTCAGGAAAGGCTGCTTGAGCTACATCTTGTGGGAAGAGGGGTTCTCTGTGATGGAGATATGAAGATTTCCTAGATCATAAGCTTGATGTTATCCCCAGCTCCCTATTCTCCTTTACCTCAGATTTCCAGTGATTTGCCAAATCTTGCCATTTCTACCTGTACAACGTCTCTCACTCTACTCTTTTCTCTTCTTATGTCACTACCACCTTCATCATCCTTGACCTAGATTATCCCAACTGTCTCCTAATGGGTTTCCTTGCCTTCTCCAGTCCATCTTCCACATAGTTGCTGAAGTGGTTTTTCTTAAGCACAAATCTGTGTTTCTTAAGCTTTCCAAACCTTTCTCAACATTGCTTCAAACTCTTCCCAAACCCATCATGCATTACTCCCCATCTTGTACTCCATGATGAAACCAAACATGCCTTCCTGGCGTTCCTGACATATGGCCCTCTGTCTCCCATGCCCCTGCCTTTGCATCGACTATTCTTCATGCCTGGAATTCACTCGCTCCTCATCTCCACTGCAGATAATCCTCTTCTCAGAAGGTGTATCTCAAGCACCGTCTTTGAATGAAGCCTTTCCTGAGTGGTGCCCCTGCAATTCTAATACCCCCCACTCCTCAACTACCTTGTACTCATTTTCTTTATATTTTTTCTATACTTATCTGTGAGCATACTTCATATGCATATATACATGCACGCTAGCTCCCCTATTAGAAACATAGCTCAAGGAGCTAGGTTGACGATTGTTTAATTCTTTGTATTTATACCCCCAGCATCTAGGATGCTATCTTGTTGCTTAACAGATATTTGTTGACTGATCAATAGATTAACTGATTAATATAAGCCAAGAAATGCCTATTTGACCAATAATTATCAAATAGGATGATAAGCACCTATTAAGTACCTACTGTATGCCCAGCATTAGGCGAAGTACTCTACAAATATTTAATTTGATCCTCATAATAACACTGGGCCATAGGTGCTACTGTTATCTCCATTTTACAGTTGAATAAACTAAGGCAAACAGAGGTGAACTCCTCTAAGAAGGGGACTATCTTTTGCCTTGCTTTGTATCCCCAGTACTTGTGGTTTGTCCTTCATTCTTGAAGAGGAATATGACAGATGATGTGCTTAATAAATGTTTATTGACTGACTGACTTGCCCAGGGTCACAAGGGTAGGAAGTATCTGAGGTTGTATTTAAATTAAAGTCTTCCTAACTATAGGCCCAGATGTCTATCCATTGTGCCACCTAGCTCTGAGGTTTGGTTTTTGGATCATAAGTCTCTTTTTTTCTCATGTAAATAAGTAAGTAGTGGGGTGGGGGAAGTGTTGAAATAACATCTAAGCCAGAGATCAAAATCACTGTCTTTTCCTTCTTCCCTTGCCCCTTCCCCCTTAACTACCTCCCTAGTCCTTTTATATGCAGATACAATCTGTCCAAAGCCTCAGTCCAAAGCACTCTCTTACAATTATAAAATCAGTCCTGGTCCCCCCTCCCCCTTCCCCCAAACAGTGTCTTCTTCTGACTCCATAACATCTACCCCTTGAGGTCTTTGTACTTTTAAACGTAAATGTTTTGTTAACTGTATATAATATAATTTTCTTTCCTATTTATTTAACTTTGTATTTATTGAAGTGTATTATTCTGAGAAGAGTGCCTGTAGAGTCCATCACACATACACACACACACACACACACACACACACACACACACACACACGGTCAAGAACCGTTATTGTGTTGAAACACAGCTGCCTTTTATTTATCTCCTTCATCCACAATGTTTCATTTACATCAATAGTTTAACTGATACACAGATACCATTTTTCTTTCCTTTTCTTTTCAGTCAAACTCATATATCAAATTCTTATATGACTTCAGGGTGGCTGGGAGGAGTCAGACATCAGGACATACCTGGTTGGTGGGGGAGATATTTTTAGGCAGGTACACTTCCAATTCAGATTTTCAATCAAGTCTTCTTCAGGGTGGCATGAAGATGATTCTGGGTTCTCAAAGGCTATGCTAGTAGAGTATAAGTTTTGACAGGTCTTGTCAAGTAGGAATCACTTCAAGTTCAGGTTCAGAAATCGACTCTCTGTATGTGGTTCAAGGTCCTACCTACCTTTTAAGAGAGACTCATTACCACAAAGGCTGGTAGCTCAGTCATGGTTTTTCCCCTCTAGACATAACAGGTCTAAAAAGGTGCCTAATAAGGAAAAGAGGGTAGGCTCTGCAGCCATGGGACCTGGTTTAAAATCCCACCTCTCCTGCTTGTTATTTGTGTGTGCTGCTGAGTGAGTCCTGAAACTCCCTGGGCATCAGTTCCTCATTTGTTAAGTGAGCTGAGTGACCCTGAGCAAATCACTTAACAGCTGCCTGCCTCAGTTTTTTCAACTGCAAAATGGGGATAACAATAGCATCTACCTCACAGGGCTGTCGTGAAGATCAAATGAGGTATTTGCAAAGCACTTAGCACAGGGCCTGCTACATAGTAAGGAGGTACAGGGCAGCGAGGTGGCACAGTGTATACAGTGCCAGGCCTGGAATCAGATCTTCCTGAGTTCAAATCCTGCCTCAGACACTTACTAGCTGTTTGACCCTGAGCAAGTCATTTAGCCCTTTTTGTCTCAGTTTTCTTATCTGCAAAATGAACTGGAGAAGGAAATGGCAAACTACTTCAGTACCTTTGCCAAGAAATCCCCAAATGGGGGCATGAAGAGTCAGACACGACTAAAAATGGCTGAATAACAACAACAACAACTTAATAAATGCTTGTTCCTTCTCCCCTCCACCCCATGAATGGAAGATTTATGAGCTTGAATTGATGGAGGGAGAATATATACGGTGAAATAATAAAATTGTAAAGTACTTCTCCCCTGCCACAACATTTCTTATCTTGATTTAAAGGATAGGGGGAATAAATAAATACAATGAACCTCATAGAAATTTGGATCTAGGACTTATAAGCCAATTATGCCACCTAACCATCTTCATTTCCCAGATGGAAAAGCCTGAAAGAGGGAGTAATTGACCCAGGGCCATGCAGTTCATGGGAGAATAATACTTCTCTTTAAAAGCCTGATAGTCTTCTTAATCCAGAGGCTCTGCTTTGGTCATACTGTGTTTCCATTTCCAAAGGTATACTTGTATTTCAGAAATGTAGCATTTCATAGTTTAGTGAACCACATGGATTAATTTGAATTAGAACTGGAAAGGACCATAGACATTATTTTATAGTTGAAGAAACTTATGCCTAATGACATGAAGTGATTTGCTCAAGGTCACACAAGTATTAAATGACAAAACCCAAGGCTCCTGACTGTAGATCCATTAGATTATGAGTCTTCGAGGGCAGGTATTCTTTTGTCTTTCTTTGTAATCCTAGTGCTTGGCACTATACCTTGCACATAGTAGGTTCTTAATAAATGCTTTTTCATTGACTGCCTCTTGCCTCTCTTGGCCTCTGTTAGGGTTCCATAGCTTTGCCTTGTCTTATTACTTTCTTAATGTCCCTTCCTTATTTTGTTCCTATATGAATTCTACCCAGTCTCATCTTATCCTTTCTAGCATTCACCATGGATGTTATCTGGTCCATGGACATGCTGATCACTCGGAGATCTCGAGTTTTTCTTGATTTCAGAAGTATTTGATTAAGCTGCTCCAGGTAGCGGTGCTATAATATGCAAGCAGCTGTTCCTATCTGTGCCAGACAGTGAAATCTGTTCCGCCCACACAAATGTTAAAACCACAGATTTTTGGAAGCTTGGTCCCATCTAGGCCTCTGTAGCATCATAAAACAATTAGATTTAGGCTTAGCATTAATTTGAATCATTGTCTAGTTTCTAGAAAATATCTCCTGGATATGTCATGAGGATGTATTATATGCCTTTGGAGATATTACAGATTGAATTACAGTGTTCTTCCCTTCTCACTTTGTAAAAGAAAGAAAAAAAAAGATGTTTGATTTATGTCCCAGAGGCCATTGACATGAGTGAAGGCCTCAATACCCAGATGACTTTCCAGAGCTGAATGCTTACAAAAATGTTTTTGAAAAAACAACAACAACAAAAAATAGGTAATGGTCATTCCCTGAATAAAAAGGAAAGGAAGGAGAGAGAGGACACATATGTACACAGAACTATGTCCACATATAGGCATGCACAAAAGACAGAGCCAGAAGAAGTAGACAGGTGCCTAGGTCTAATTTGGTATGTTGGCATGAAACCCATTGAGTAGTAATGATACAAATCTGGAGAGGAATTACTAATAAGCTTATTCTGGGCGCACACAGTTGCAGACAGTTTTTGCCAAGGCAGCCATGGACTTCTGTGAAACTATCTTGGGAAAGGTATTTTGAAAAACAAATCCATCACACACATACACAGGCACACATGGTGTTGTCAATGCCAGGAAGGGGGTGACCACAGGTAGGACTGGTTGGTCCCTAGGAGACAAGACTATGATAGGATTCAGACCTAAGAATTTGTGCCCAACAGGGAACAAGCAAGGACTAGCTTATAGACCAGGACCAGTGACACAGAGCCAGCCTAGACAGAAAGGGAAAGGTCACCCATTCACACAGCAACAGTAGCAATGCCTCGATGTTATAATGGTTTATTGGTGGGTGGAAGCTAGATGTCCTCTGTTCTGGTCACATGCATCCTGATGAAGGAAGGTAGACCAGGGCCAGCAGCTGTAGACTGGGGGCTTGAAATTCTCCAGGGTGTTATGGTGGCTTTTTGTGGCAGAGAGGCTGAGTTCACCCATTCAATATTTAATTCCACATAGAATTAAATCAGAAAAAAAAATCAGGAGTCAAAAGAGCTGGAGAATCTTAGAAAACCAGATCGAAAAAGGGAACATAGAATGGAATATAAAATGTGAAAAATGTTGGAAGTGACCTAAGAGACCACCTAGCAGCCCCTGGGTTTGTATGCAAGGAAAATGGAGCTTAGAGAAATGTATCTATGACTTGTTCATGGAATGATGACTCTGCAGTTCTCTGCAAAGAGCCCTGGATTTAGAGTCAAAAGGCCTGGGTTTGAGTCCCAGCTATAATGATGAGGAACATTGGATCATGGACATGTCACTTCAAGACTCTAAACCTCAATTTCTGCCTCTATAAAAGAAGGATAAAAATATTTACACCATCTCCTTCACAGTGTCATTTATAAGAAAAGTAGATTTTAAATTGTGAAGTACAGTGTGAGTTGGGAAATCCCTTCTGTCTTCTGCCCAGTAAGTGAACGTGAATGGGTCTCCAGCTAGGCCTGGCCTTGGGCAGACCAATTAATTTGGTTAAATATGTTTTGGATTTTATCTTTCACCCCTTCCCAACTTCCCTTACTCAATAGCAGGTTATATTCAAGCCATTTAAAAATTCCATCTGCTTGCACTGAGCAGGACCTTGTAAGGGAGGTGTGGTTCTTAACGCTCCTAAAAGTCCATCACTCAACTCCATGCTTTTATGGAGGATGTAGTCCATTTGGAATGCTCTACATCCCAACCTTTGCCTATTTAAATCCCAGCTTCCTTTAAAGCTCATCTTCAGCATCACCTCTTACATGAAGCCTTTCCTGACCCCCTCAGCTGCTACTTCCTTGCTCCTCAAATTACCTTATACTTTATACATGTTATTTAAATGTATATATATATATGTATATATATATATGTATATAATATGTATAAACACATCTAAATGTGTACATGTTGCATCCCCTCCTTCCTCTCCTTCCTCTCCACCATGTATATGTATATGTATGTATGTATGCATGCATGCTGTATATGTGTGTGTGTATGTGTATACGCTATGTCACCCCTAGTAGAATGTAAGGGTAGGGACTGATGCATTTTTGTCCTTGTATGCCCAACACCTAGCATCATGCCTGGCACATATTAGGATGTTAATAAATTTTTATTGATTGATTGCCTTAACCTCACAGGTAGCTTTATTCATATAGAAAAAGTTGAATTTGATTTTCTTTAGGGTTTAATAACTCTCCTCTGACTTTATGAAGATGTTTTGTATGGTAGCATGAAAATGTAATAACCACAGAACATTTGGTGATGTCATTGGTTGCAAAATGCTTAATGAAAAGGAATACGGAGAAATAGGGATTTTTCCTGATAGAGAGTGGACCTAGTCAGGATAAAAAATAAGGAGGATAATGCTATCACCAACAAATCATCTATTGTTACATTTCCTTTCCCCATCAGAAAAAGGATACTTTCCTAAATCACTCAGGCTGGTCCCAAGGGACAATTTTCAAGGCCTTAGGGGTGTGGTGTGGTGGGGAGAGAGATATCATTCCACTTTAGTAGAACTCTTAATTATCCTATTTATGTAACACAAATGAGTGGAATCTTTTAATCATCCTCATGTGCAACCTGTCCTTCCTGTCCACTCCCAGTACCATTATGCTAGCACACACCTTCATTATAATTCACCTTGACTATGGCACTAGCTTCTTAACAGGTCTTCCAGTCTCCATCTCTTCCCCTTTCCAGTCAAGTCATTCTTCTTTTCAATGCCCTTCAATGACTTGCTCCCTAGTATTTACCAAATCAAGTTAAAGTCCATCTGATATTCAAGACCATCTACAATCTGGCACCACTTTCCCTTTCCAGGCTTATGTCATGGTATTATTCTCTATGTGTGCTGTATTCCAGCCAAATTGGATTACTCACCATTCCCAATTCAGCAAATTTGCTCTTCTGATTCTGTGCCCTTATTTACAATGTTTCACCAATGTGTAATGCCCTTCCCCCTCCATCCCTATCTCTACCTTTTGAAATCCCACCTCTTCCTTAAAGTCTAGCTCAAATATCCTCTCCTCCATGATGTCTTCCTTGATTACCCAAATTATTAATGATCTTTCAGCCCTCATACTTACTTTGACAATCACCTCCTTGTTCCTCTCATAAGACTCCATTTCTCGTTCTGTGCTTTTTCATTGGTTTTTTCCCCATTTCCTTTTCTCTAATTCCTCACATGATCCTTTTTACCATTCCTCTTAATAGAGGAAGTATCTTACATTATACTTTATTCAGAAAATAGATAATATACTTTACTGTGAACTACTCCTCTATTTTATATCTCCAAAATTCCTTTCATCAGGGGCAGCTAGGTGGCGCAGTGGATAGAGCTCTGGCCTTGGAGTCAGGAGGACCTGAGTTCAAATGTGACTTTAGACACATGACACTTACTAGCTTTGTGACCCTGGGCAAGTCACTTGACCCCAATTGCCTCACCAAAAAAAAATTCCTTTCATCTCTCCCCCCAACCCCAGTCTTGACTCTTTTACTTTAGCTCCTGATGAAGAGGTAGCCTTTTTCCTTGTCAAGTCCAACCTCTCTCTTTGTACCTTGAATCTAATCCCCTCTAATCTCTTCTAGTAGATTGCCCCACAGCTATCTCTCTTACCCCACCATTCTTAAATTTCTTACTAACTGCTAACCCCTCCCTGCTACATATAAACATATTGAGGTCTTCCGTATCATAAAAACAAAACAACACAAAACAAAACAAAAAAAAGAAAAAGAAAAAACCTTTATGAAGCACTACTTTCCCCTTGATTTATCATCCTATATCTCTCCTCCCTTTTACAACCAAATTCCAAGAAATAGCTGTTTTATAATCATTGCCTCAATTTCCTTTCCATTTATATTTCAATCCACTATAATCTGGCATCTGATGTCATTGCTCAGATAAAATTTCTTTCTCCAAAGTCACCAATGATCTCTTAATTCCTAAATCTGATGACTTTTCCTCCAATAATCATATGTCTTGACCTCTCTACAGTACTGGATGCTATCAGCTTCCCTCTCTATCTCGGTAATCTGTTCCCTCTGGGTTTTCATGACACTATTCTCTCTTGGTTCTCCTCTTACCTGTCTGACTCCTCTTTCTTCCCACCACCATCCCAAGGCTCTGTCCTTGGTCCTTTTTTCTTCTTACTCTATATTGTTTCTCTTGTTTACCTCATCAGTATGCATGTGTTCAATTACCATACCCTTACAATAACTTCCAGGTTTATATGGTTAGCCCTTGGCTGTCTCTTGACCTATGCATCATTATTTAGCAGTTGCACATTTTTAACTGGGTGTCATGTAGGAAATTTTCAATTTCAAGGCAGAATTCATCTTTCCTTTAAACCAACTTTTTTTTTTAAATGAGCTTCTTTTTTTTTCCTATTGATGGTACCAACATCCTTACAGTCATTTGCCTTCTCAACCCTAGAGTCACTCATTACTCCTATCTTTCACACCCAATATGTCCATTCAGTGGACAAATCTTGTTAGTTTTATATTCATAACTTGCTTCCATCCCGTTGTTTCTAATCACATGGCCGCAACTCATTTCAGATGCTAATCACTTCTTGCTCAGATTGTTGCAATAGCCTCCTAATTTGTCTTCCTGTTTCAAGTCTCTCCCCTTTCCCATCCATCTTTCACACAGCTAGCAAAGTAACATTCCTGAATCACAGGTCTGAACTTGTCACTCCCTTGCTCAAAAAGTATAGTGGCTCCTTATGCCCTCTAGGCTCAAACAAAATTTCATCTGTTTGGCATTTAAAACCCTTTGCAACCTGTCTTCAGCCTTCCTTTCAAGGTTCAGTGTACATGAGGCAGAGTAAATAATTCACAGTTCCTAGAAGTCTTTCTGTTGGAATCTTCTAGATATTCCCCTTGAGTATGATGTAATTTTTTCTTCCAGGCTCCTTAGTAGAGCCTTGAATATGACTTTCTTCATCTCGAACATTCTATCCTTGACTCCCAATAAAGACACTGCCAACAACTGCTAAGGCAGCTATTGGAAGTCCAGTCTTCAAAATCATTGCAGAGGAGAGGAGGCTGATGTCAAGGCTGAAACATTCTCCTGTTACAACTAGTGATCAACAGGAATATCTTTTGAAATATTTTCTCAGATATGAAATATATGAGAGCTAAATAGGGTGGAGTGATTTTGATCACATGCTATTTATTTATCTATCTGTCTATCTATCTGTCTGTCTGTCTGTCTGTCTTATTTATCTATCTAATCTATCTAGTATATACACATATATATATATATATATATATATATTATATATATATATACATGTGTGTATAATATCTAGAGAAGCAACAATCCATAGTGTATAGACAGTTGGTCTTGGATTCAGGAAATCCTATATTCAAGTCCTGCTTTGGTTATGTACTGGCTATATAACAATGAGTAAGTCATGTATCCTCTTAGTGTCCCTAGTAAACTCTCTAAGATTTGTTTTTTTATCCTGGTGTGCATGGATCCACAAGGGACCTGTGGGTAGATTGCAGGGGAGTTCTGAACTTGAATGAGAAAAAATACGTTTTTATTTTCACTATCTTCTAACTATAATTTAATATTTCCTTTCACTATTTAAAATATTCGTCTGAGAAGAGACCTCTGACACAAAGTAGGTTTAAGAACTCCTAGTCTAAGACTTCAAATTGCAGAGAAGGATGATGATATTAAAGGAAGTTTCTTACAGGGACCTCCTTACACTGATGAGATCATAGGTCCAAAAACTGTGTATATTTTTACATGTGTATTTGCTCTCTCCCTCAGTAGAATATAAGCTTACTGGGGACAAGGACTCCTTCCTTTTTATCTTTTAATCCTTAGTACCTCATATAATGCTTGGCTCATAAGTGCTTAATTGGTATTTATTGATTGAATCAAGAAGCTCACATTCCTTTTGGGAGCTAAGACATGTACACATCGAAAGATAAATAACACCTTAATGGAACAGGAAAATTATTTCAGTTTAGTGGAAAGAGCTCTGAACTAGGAATTTGGAGACCCAGCTTTTTTTCCTGACCTCTCGTAACTTGAAGTAGAAACTTAGGAAAGTCACTCATCCTGATTGGTCTTTAGTTTCTCTGTCTGTAAAGACGCAATGATAAGATGATACCTATATTCAGTTAAATTCAGGAAACATTTATTAAGTACCTGCTATGTACCAGGCACTGTGCTAAGTTCTGAGGATACAAAAAGAGGCAAAAAAACCCCCAAACAGTTCCTGCTCTCAAGGAGCTTATAATCTAATGTGGTTGTGGTAATTGATGGCTTGAACCCTAGAAAGTAGGATACATTGTAGTAAGAGTAAGGCATTTAGGCTGGGGAAGAGGGTTGTCTTTTATAAGCAGAAGAGGGATTAACAAAGGCAAGTATAGGCTTGTAAGACTTAAAGTTGTGAAGAGCTTTACAGAGAAAGAAGTCCAATTCCTTTATTTTATATATAAAGAAACTAAGGCTAAGATGTGATATAAATTGCTTAAGAGGATATAGGTAATAAAAAGCAAAGTTGTACTTCAAAACCAGTTTTTCTGCTGCTGTATAGATTATTCCCTATGCCATTGTGTACTATGTATTTTTACCTAAACTGACTCTGGACACTTTTAATGTATGTTAGGAGGACAGAATGTGGAAGACAGAGATTCCAGATGCTGCAGGCCAGTGAATTTCAAGGTTCTTGGAATTTGGAGTTGCACTTGCCAGTAACATTCAAGTAACTGTAATCTTGGATTGGAATTAAACTTAACACTGGGTTCCCATCTAGACAGAGCATCAGAAAGAGAAAGAGCAATACACACACACACACACACACACACCACACACACACACACACACACACACACATATGTATATATGTATGTATGAACAAATTCTAAAGTTAACCATTTACAAAATGTTACTTTTAATCTTTCTCAGAAAAAAATACAAAGAACTATGAGCTAGATTTTCTGTCTTTGTTCTTCCCCCCTGTTACCTCATTCATTGCCAAACTGCTTTATCCTAGAAGGAAAAAATAGAAATGTCAAAACTTCAAGCCTCTTTTTTCCAGACTCAAACAGTATCATTTAACTTTGAAGGTAAGACCCTGGGATATATGAGGCTCATGAACTTCTGTGGCAGGCTCTGCCAGTCAAACTTTGATCTCAATTTGAGGTGAGGGAAAGGAGAGAATTCAAACCAAACAATGGCTTGAAGGGATTTCAGGTTTTGTAGGTTTAGGAAGCCTCTGGGTTGATGCTTTGGGAAGTCAGTTCTGTTATGTGGGAAATACCTCCTTCCCATCCTCAGAACATGAGAAATGCTCTCTTAGGTTGGTCTAACGGTCCATTCACCCAAAGGTTTTCAATCTGCAGAAGGCATCAAGATGTATTATGACATAGAATCATAGAATCATAAAAGTTCAATGTCCAGAGAAATGTCAGTGGCCTTATAAGACAATCTGTGTCCCATAAAGAATCACTATTACAAAATTCTCAGCAACAGAAGTTGTAAAGCCTCCGCTTGAAGTCCTTGACTGAAGAAGATGCTATTACCTTCCAAGACAAAGCCATAAACTGTGGTATAACCCTAGTTTTTAGGTAGTTTGTTATCTCCCCACCCCCATATCAAGCCTAAAATTTCCCTTTTTTTTCAATTTCTAACTAGTCTTACTAAGTTTGCCTTCTGGGACCAAATAGGAAAAGTTGAATCATCTTCCAAGATCATAGCCCTTCAAATGCTTTTATGTCAACCTTCATGACCACCCCACCCCTACCCAGTGTTCTCTTTTCCAGGATTACCATCCCTAATTCCTTCAACTCATCCTCCAGTGGCATGGGCTTGAAGTCCTTCATCATTTGGACACTCTCCCCAAAAGTTCTTCAGCTTATCAGTGTGCCTCTGGTTTCTAGAATTGAATACAACACTCATTCTAGATGTCATTTGACCAGTGAAGAAAACACAACAATGCCTCTTTTATGCAGCTAGGTGGTATAGTTGATAGAGTGCTGGAAGACTGAGTTTAAATATGACCTCAGACACTTGCTACTTGTGTGACCGTGAGCTAGTTACTTAACCTCTTCCTTCCTCAGTGTCCTAAACTGTAAAATTGGACTTATAATAGCATCTCCCTATTAGATGGCAGGTTGCTGCAAGAATAAAATGAGATAATATTTGTAAAGTATTTGGCAAACTTTAAAGTGTCATGTAAATACTAACTATTATGATGCCTAAGATAGTATGAATTTCCTTCTATATCAATAACCACAGTTTATAGAGCAAGGAAGGTGATCATCCCACTGTCTTCTGTGTTGGTAATATCCCATATGGAGAATTACATTAAATATTTGGTGCCAGAGTTTAAGAGAGAGAGTTAGAAATTTCAACAGGGTAAGAAAATAGGCAGTTTGGTGAGAAAAATTCATCCAAGGAACATAAAATGTTTAGCCACAAAAAGAGAGGACATGAAAGAAGTTCATAACTGTACTCAAATATTTTAATATATGTGCATATTTGCATATGTATGCATATGTGTGTGCATATATTTGTTTTCTTTTCTTTTTTTCTTTTTCTTTTCTTTTTTTTTTTCTGTGTGGCTCCAGAGGGGAAGCAATGGATGGACCCTGCAGAGAAGCAGATCTCACATTATGGAAGAGGGGTTTCCCTTATCTTTAAATTTTTAAAAAATTTATTTTAATTTATGGAATAAAACAAATATTTTAATAACATAATAGAATAAAAAAGATGATTACACATGAAACTGCAAATCAATTTTGTATAACTTGCTGTTCCTTTTAACTCTATAATAAAGTTCCATATAAGAAATGTGTCCCAAAGTAGAAGAGGCTGCCTCAGAAGCTAATGGGTTGTTTCTCATTAGCACGAACCTTGATTGGAAGATGAATGGCTACTTGTCAGAGATGTTTAGAAGGTATTATTTAGATATTGGCGCTTTGAAGTCCTTTCCAACTCAGATTCTGAGACTTCAGAACTGTAGGGACCTATTCTTGCTGCAGGACAGTATAAACTCCATGATGTTTCATAGTTCATCACAATCTAATAATTTGAGCTTGATTTTAGAAAGGCAGCACATTGATTCATAAGAAAAATGATGTTGGAGTTAGAAGAATGTTTAGAATTCCAGGAATTATACTTACTGGTTCTGTGATTCTGGGCCTCTAGCTTCAATTTATTCATTCTTAAAATGGAGACATTTGAACTACCTTCCTCAAAAGTTGTAACAAAAAAGCTATCTGCCTAAAGCACTGTAGAAATGGGAGTAACAGAAGTGGTGTGGCCTTTGTTTGTTCATTCTAGACTGGTTCTTCCTATCTCACCCAGAATGCCAGTGCAGAGGGCACTTATGGGCCAAATTCTACGACTGATTGGAATGGGAACTTTGACCTCCTCTGTTTTCCTAGCCGAGTCAATTTGCCTGCCTTAGTCAACCTAGTAGACCTTAACTTCTTAACATCATATTGGTGCCAAACTTAGTTTAGAGGCCAAGATGACAGAGTAAAAGCAGTGACTTGCTTGAGCTCTCCCCCAAATCTCTCCAAATACCTGTAAAAATGGCTCTAAACAAATTCTAGAGGAGCAGAGCCCAAAAAAGACAGAGTGAAATAAATTTCCAGCCCAAGACAACCTGGACGGTTGATTGGAAAGGTCTATTGCACCAGGCTGAGAGAGGAACGCAGTTCAGCATGAGCGTGCAAAGATCAGGCCTCAGCGAACCTGGAGCAGCCCTCAGGGGACTGAATCACAGGCAGCTGTGGCAGTTTCCAGCCTTCTCAACCCACAAACGCCAAAGACAACTTAGAAGGTCAGTAGGAAAGGTCTGTGATAGAGGTGAGAGAGAAGCTTAGTCCCAGCCTGAGTCCCAGTGTAGCCCTGGGGCAGCGGCTGCTTCTGGAGCTATTGGCCCACAGATTGAGGGGAATCGAGTGGCTGATCAGAGGGGGATTGTAGGGATCTCTTTGCTGGTGCTGAGGCAGGATTCTCTTGCTTTGCCAGTGCCTGGATCTGGGTGACAGTTCTGGGTGGCAGTCCTGGGGTGAAGAGGAGTGCTGACATGGTAGAGCTTGTAGTGATTCCACTACAAGCTATAGAGGGAATCCTCCTCACAGTTCCAAGGCAGACAAGAGTGCTTGTGGTCACTCATAGACCAGAGGTATTTACTTTTTTCCTGGCCTGTGCTTGCGCTCTCTCTCTCTCTCTCTCTCTCTCTCTCTCTCTCTCTCTCTCTCTCTCTCTCTCTCTCTCTCTCTCTCTCTCTCTCCCTCTCTCTCTCTCTCTCTCCCTCTCTCTCTCTCTCTCTCTCTCTCTCTCTCTCTCTCTCTCTCTCTCTCTCTCCCTCCCTCTCTCTCTCTCTCTCTCTCTCTCTCTCTCTCTCTCTCTCCTCTCTCTCTCCTCTCTCCTCTCTCTCTCTCTCTCTCTCCTCTCTTCTCTCTCTCTCTCTCACACACACACACACACACACACACACACACACATCCCTGAAGTTGATTATACTTTAACAGACAAGAAATGAATAGTTACTAACAGAGGAGTCATTTGATGATCAATTCTTTGTGTATAGCCAGATCGTTGATCACAATAATACGTAAGATAAGAATCAAGATTAAATGATAAATTAGACTAATGATAAGAAGATATTGTATTCAATTACAACTTTTACCAGATGAGCAAGCTGTTGACTAAAAGAAATAAAATGGATAAAAGTAAAGAAATTAACTCCCACTGACACTATTTTTCAAAGAAGTTGATCAAGTATCAAAATAGTTGCTACAAGAAGGGAGCCAAAAGGGTCTACCTGAAAGATATTTTACCTTCTTGAAAACTTTAAGGAGATGGAAGCCATTGTCAGTGCCTGTATAGAGTAGAAGTTCCTAAACATTACAGAAGAGTATGGGAGAATATTACTGATACCACCTCATACAATAGTTTAAAAAAAAAAAGGAAAAAGAAACCTATAGAAAGTATGACATGAAACCCAAGTAAATGATGTTATCCTTGGAGCATTTATACATGACAAATATAGGGAAATGGGAAAGATTTGCCAGCATTTCACAACCGATTCTTATCATTGATTACTGTGGAACCACATTTCAACTCTCACACCTTAGTTCTCAGTGAGTTATAGGAAGAGATGAAATGAAAAAGAGCTCAAAAAAAGTATCTGGAACAGAAAAAAAGACAAACATGAGAAACTGTATTTGCGGTGATAATTTTAGAAGCACACTCAAGGAACTATTTTCAAAATATACCAAAGGAGCCAAAATTCTAAAATAATGAAAAAAGCCATGAACATTTGCTTTCACCTCCTCCTACCTCAACTGTGAAAGGATATTCACCAGCAACTACTAGACCATATGCTCACTTTTTCACCTCTAGAAAATCTTTATGATGATGGTCTACACATACATTAAGGGCATCTTTGATGAAAATAGGAAAACAGAGAAGGCAGAGAGCTGTTCAGATTTCTTTTGTTCCTTTGCAAAAGAGATTGGCTTTATACTGGAAATGATAGGACAAAAATAAACATCAGAGAGGTGATTCCCCAGATAAAGAAACACTAAGAGGGCACCCAGCTTGATGAACTCAAATTACCTGGTCCAGATGATTGCCTTCATTGGACATTGAAAGAATTGGCAGGCATGACTGATGAGTCACTGTCAGTGATAGCTGGAAGATCCTGGAAAACAAGAGGAATGATGTGATTGGATATGAGCAAATATCCTGATTTTAAAAAGAGGGAAAAGACTTGAGTCTGTAAACTGTAAGTTAGTTACCTTGACTTTGGTTCCCAGGAAAATTATTGAACAGATGATTAAAAAGATGTTTGATAAATATCTGGAAGGACAGGTAGAGTTTGCAAAGAGCCATATGAATCCATATTCATCAACAGGTGATGCAAAACTAACCACATTTCCATTTCTGAAAGAATTTTTGTTGTTGTTCAGTCATTTCAGTTGTGTCTGATTCTTCATGACTTCATTTGAGGTTTTCTTGGAGTGGTTTATCATTTCCTTCTCTATCTCATTTTACAGATGAGGAAACTGAGGCAAACAGGTTAACTGATTTGCTCAAGGTAGTATCTGAGACCAGATTTGAACTCAGGTCTTGCTGACTCCAGGCTTAGCACTCTATCTACTGAGCTACCTAGCTGCCCTCTGACAGAATTACTAAAATAATAAAATAAATTAGTGCTATAGATATAGGTTGCCTGGATTTTAGCAGTGCTTTTGACAAAATTTCCTGTATTCTTTGTGTGGAGATGATATTTGATGAATATAAAATCTAATACATGCAGAATTGGTTGGATGGTCAAAGAGTAGGTGTTAAAGGTTTAATGTCAGTGTGGCAGGAGATCTTTAAGGGAGTACCCCGGAAATTCCTGGGCGCTGCATTGATTAGCATTTTTTATTAAAGACTTGGATAAAAGCATAAAAGGTATGGTCCTAAATTTGCAGATGACCCAAAATCAAGAGACATTATTAACAAACAGTATTAGGATCTGAAAGGATCTTAACAGACTAGAGCATTGAGTTAAATCTACCAAGATGAAATTCTGTAGGGATAAGTATAAGACTGTATTAAGGGTTAAAATATAATTTATAATTATAAGATGAGGGAGGCATGGATGGAAAACAGTTGGTCTGAAAAAGTTCCGGTAGTTTTAGTAGACTGCAACTAAATAGGAGTTAGCAGTGGGATGTGGTAACCAGAAAATCACATGCAAAATTGAAGTCCATAAAGAGGGGCATAGCTTCCAGTAATAGGAAGGTGATAGTCCCATTGTACTCTGTCCTTGTTGACCACATCTGGAGTGAGGTGTTCATTTCAGGACACCACTGCTTAAACAAGACATTGAAAATCTAGAGAGTATCAGTAAGTAAGGCAACAAGAAAGGTAAAGGACCTGGAATCATACCATATAAGAAACTGGGAATGTTTAGCATGTAAGATGATAAGAGTTGAGACACGTGATATTTGTTTTAAAGTATTTGAAAGACTACTTTTTTGGAGGAAGGATTATACTTATTCTCTTTGGCCCCAGAAGGCAGAATCAGAGACAATGGGTGAAAACTAATATAATGGTATAGATAGATATAAATATAGATATATCTCAAGTAGGCATTGCATATGGACAGTGAGTAGTCTGTGGCCAGAGTGCAATAAGAGGAAGGGAATAAGCTTGGTGGAATAATTGGGAAGTGTTTTTAAGGATCACAAGCTATTTCGTGACATGAAAGTCCATTTAAAAAATTATTATCTTTTTGTCCTCCCCATTCCTCCTCCTTCTCCCTCCCAGAAAGTCATTCCATGTAACAAAAACTATTTTTTCCAAAGAAAAATAAGAGGAAGAGAAAAAAGCATTCAGCAAAGCCTATCAGTGCATTAAAAATGTCAATATAATTGCAATTTTCCATACTTGTGGACCCCAAAACCTGTGCAAAAGTAGGGGTTGGGGCAAAAGTGTTTTCTCATATCTTTTGTTTAGGGCGAATCTTGTTTTATTTTGTAATTTTTAAATATTCACTTTCAATTGTCTTGTAGTTGTACTTCCATCCATTTACATTGCTATAGTTTTCACTGTGTTTATCACTTTCTGCTTATGTCAGTCTGCATTAATTCATGTAAATCTTTCCATGTTTCTCTGCTTTTAGCATATTTATCATTTATTATAGTATAGTAATATTACATTACATTCATGTACTACATTTTGTTTAGCCACTTCCCCAGTTGATGGAAGAAAAGACCATCCTTTTACTACCAGGAATCTCCTTGTGATGTTCCATGGCTATGAATTAAGGAATACCATGATGTCGCAAAATTAAAAATTGCAAGTGATCTAAAGGTCAATGAATGGATGTAGTATCCTGAAGCATAAAACTAAGGATGACTTGTACTCACTAATTTGTGCAGAAGTCACCATTAAGGACATGTATGACTAGCAAAAAATAAAAGTAGGTCATTCTTATGGTCAAAGCCTAGTATTGTGCCAATATCATTACAATTTTAAAATACCTAAGGTAAGCTCTCCAGTGGTTGAATTGATCCTCTGTGGCTTATTTACAGGAAGATATAGACTTGATTCATGCAGTCTGAGAAGGAATGGATGGGCTATGATCTACACATATAGAAGCAGGTACCCACTTAATGAGATCAGAGATTCATCTAAGTTATCAGAGTACCATTGTTGGCCCTGTGGCTTGGTCATGGGCTTAGAGTCAGAAAACCTCTAGACATTAGATCTGCCTAGATATGACTCTGCTACTCACTATTTTGTGTTAAATATTTATCACTATTTTGGCAAGTAATGTAATCTCTTTAAAATCAAGGAAATGGACTGGATGATTTCTCATTTTTAACTTTTTCCCTCACCTGTTAAGCATTTAAGCCCTCTCCTTCCCAACCCTCCACCCCCATATGGGAAGAGAAAAAGAAAAGCCATTCTTTTGTAAATAATGTGAATAGTCATGCAAAACAAAGTACTATAAGAATCGTGTCCAAAAATGTATGTCTTCTTCTGCATATTGTATCTATACCCTCTTCATCAGGAGTTGAATAGTATACTTTCTCCTCAGTCTTCTGGAATCATACTTGGTCACAGATTGATCAAAGTTCTTAAGTCTTTCAAGGTCTTTCTATTTACAGTGTTGCTGTTATTGTGTAAATTGTTCCCTGATTTTTCTCTCTTCACTTTGTATCTTTTCATATTTGACTGGACTATTTCTAAAATTCCCTCTTGCTCTAACATTCTTTGATTGTTTCTTTTTATGTGACTACTGATTTAGCAATAAAAACAAGCTCTTTGAGGGTGGGGAATGATTTTTGTTTGCCTTACACTTAGCATGGTGCCTTGAATGTAATAAGTGATCAATAAATGTTGATTGAATTGAATTGGGGCTCCACCAGGATCCTTTTTGTCCTGGATGTCTCATTATTTTGGCTATTTCATGGGGGGGGAGGGGCGCGGAGGGAGGTAAGATGGCTTTTGATATCTTAATGACATGATGGGAGCCATTTTTCTCCTAGATTTCATCCTCAAACCTCTGATATATGGGAGCTAAATAATTAAGGAATAGTAGAATGGGAAGAGTTCCATATTTTATTCTTTTACCTCATGAGGAAGTACAAGAATTAGGCTTGACAAGAGTCTCTTAGCTTCATTTATGAAAATAACTCTACCATGCAATCTTCTCCTTCACAATTCCAATTCATTTCTGAACCCAAAAGCTTTCTTTTGAAATCTCCCTTTACCTGGCATGGATATAAAAGAGAAGCACTTATTGTTATCTGGTTCTCTAGGAAATTTAGTCTGGTGAGACCTTCTGCCTTGGTAAATTTTTAGCTCCCATCTATACTTCTCAGTTTCTTTGGTGGTCTATGTGCCTTTGGCATCACAGAAAACACCAAAGAATGGCAAAGGTTCCTCCACTCACCCTTGATGTATGCTGCACAATTACAGAAGCAGTCTTATAATCAATGTAATTGAAGATCAGAGTTAATGAGGACCTCAGCGTCTGTGCAGTCCCCTGAGCAATGCCAGGCTTCAGATGTTAGATAAGGAAATGATTGGGCTGAACTGAAAATCTATTTGGCTAATTAGATGATGCATATTCCCACAAGCCAGCGGGAGAGAAAAATATATTTAAAAAAAAAGAAACATCACAGTTTTAAAGCAGAGATTTGGGCGTGGATTCATCTCAGAATCACTGATCTCTGGAGAGAGAGGTGCAAGGAGACAACAGAAAGACACATTTCTGCAGAGCCAAACAGATGAAAAGAGGGTGCAAGGAAAACATGGGGGATTCTGAAGTGTAGGGAAAGATGAAACTCCTTCTTTTATGAAATAGGATTTAGTTCTCAAGGTGATCCTATAGCCTGTTATTGAGTCCTTGCCATTTATTCATTTATGTAAAGAACATTTATTGAACGCTTACTAAATGTATTTCTCTGGTCAGAAAATGAAAAATGTGAGCCAATGGGTTTACCTTTTTAACTAGGATGCCAGGAAACTTAGAAACATATTCCGTGCTGAACTGGAGTAGCTAGTTGGCTGACTTTGAATACCTGCAAACCTTACTTCTTCTCTTCCCTTTAGATTAAGTGTTCTTAAGCTATGGTCCATGGACTCCTGAGGGGTTCATGGAGATATTTCAGGGGAATCCATGGACTTGGAAGGGAAAAAAAATTACGTCTTTATTTTCACTAATGTCTAAAAGATATCTAGTCTTTTCTTCAGTTATGAATGTAGACAACAAATGATTATTTTGAGAAGGGGTCCATGGGCTTCACCAGACTGCCAAAGGGGTCCATGATTCAAAAAAGGTTAAAAAAAATCAGCATTATAAATGTTCTCTGTTCTGATTTTCTCTAAATGCCTTATTTTTGCATTATGCTTTAGTCTGCCAACTGCCTCAAGTGTTTGTGTTTGTTGTTTTATAATAAAAATAGTTTACATTTATATAACACCTTATGGTTTCAAAGTCAGTAAGTCAGTAAGCATTTAGCAAGGGCCTACTACATGCTAGGCACTGGGCTAAGTTTTGGTGCTTTAAAAACATTATTTCATTGTGTCTTCATAATAGCCCTGTGATATATAGATACTATAAATATCATCATCCCCATATCACACATGTGGAAATTGAGTCTCTGAGCAGTTAATTGACTTGTTCAAAACCATATGGCAGTACTCCACTTTTTTCCTAATTCCAAAAGGAAGAGTCTTGTTCATAATACATAGAAACGTTTGGTTCAATCCTGTCCCTTTACAGATAACAAAGATGAGTCCTAAAAGTTCAGCAGACTTATCCAAGGCTCTTCTACTATATCACAGGGGCCCATACATATTATGGATACATGGGCATTTCTGCCTCTGCATAAAATAGATAAATTGTCCTAGAAAGTAGTAAGAGAAAACCAGTCTATATCATGTAATGCTATAAGGAATATATATATATCTTCATGTACGTTTTCTTCTGTCCTCAACAAGTAGCTGTAGGTTTCTTTCTAATGTATCTAATGTATCTTTCTAAAGTATCTTTCTGTCTACTCACAGGTAGCAGCTTTGTGGTGAGTGAGGGGAGCTACCTGGACATCTCCGATTGGTTAAACCCAGCCAAGCTTTCCCTTTATTACCAGATTAATGCCACATCTCCTTGGATAAGAGACTTATGTGGGCAGAGGACCACTGATGCCTGTGAGCAGCTCTGTGATCAGGAAACAGGTGAGCCAATAAAAGGGATGTCCACATCAGGATTGAGTAGGGGATGAAGAGAGACAATCTGAATGGATTCATTGGTGTACCATCTGTATCTGCTCCCTGTGCTTAAAGTCATAATCAAGGATGGAGGTCTCTGAGTATCAACCTTCGTAATTCTACAATACAGTCTTAACTGGTAATGGCCACAAGCCCAACTAAATCCTGCACTATATGGTAGGAGTTATTTTGTGGTTTGAAAATTAATCAAAAATTCTTGCTTTTGTTTTGGGTGAGGCATTACTATGTGAGAGGAAAAGAACATGGTATAATAGAATGTTGAGGCTGGAAAGGAATGGAGGAAAGAGAACACTGGAACCTAGAAACTTTAGAGCTGGAAGGAACCTGCCCAAAATCATGGTCTAGGGAGTTGACAAGGATGTCAAAAATTGTCTAGCTTAACCCATAACTTGAAAAGGAATCTAGTCTCTAATATCTTTGACTTAATGATATCAGTATTCTACCTGAAGAATGCCCACTGTCTCTCAAGACAGCCCATTCTAATAATGTAGGAAGTACACCCTTCCCGTTACATTAAGCTGAAATGTGTTTCTTAGGCGCTTACACCCATCAGTCCTAAACTATATTAATAGAAGTAATGTGTCTTTTCTTTCTTAGTCTAACCCTAATTCTCCCAACTCTTCCTTGTACTGCCGTCTTGGACTCCATGAAACAAGCATACAAGCATAATTCCTTTCCCATAGTTGACAAACTTTTCAGCTATTTGAGGACATGTCCCCAGGCCAAACATCCAGTTCCTTCAACTAAGCCTTTGAGGCCACAGTCTCCAACCCTCTTGTAATCCTTGTCTGCCTCTTCTGAATGTGCTTGTCAGTGTCTTTCCTAAACTATGAGTCCTAGAACTGAACAAAACACTACGTGTGACCTCACTGAAATGGAGGATAGTTATGCTATTGTGACCCTTGCTCTGAAAACTGAGCCTCTCTTAAATGTACTCTAATTTGAATTATCTCTTTTGATTTTGTATTATACTTAGAATGTAGAATATCAGAACATAACTTCTCTCATCTTAGAGCTGGAAGAAACTTTGTAAATTATCTAGTACAGACCCAACAGTTTACAGATGTGCAGATGTGGAAATTGAGGCCTAGAAAGGGGATATTTTTTCTATTGTGGTCATACAGTGTTAATGTCAGAACTAAGGCTATAACCTGGGTTTTCTGACTCCCAGTATATGTTCTTTCCATTTTACAATGTTATTCCAAAGTATGTCTGGGAGGAATTCCTGGAGGAATAGATAAGAATACCATAAGGTTGCTAAGCCATGCCAATAGACATAGGAAACTTAGATTTCTCTTGCTGCTGCTATTTAGTTGTTTTAATTTTGTCCAACTCTTCATGACTCCATTTGGGTTTTTTTTTTTGGCAAATATACTAGAATGGTTTGCTATTTCCTTCTCCATCTCATTTTACAGATGAGGAAACTGAGGCAAACAGGGTTAAGTGACTTGTCCAGTGTCACATATCTAGTAAGTGTCTGAGGCCAAATTTGAACTCAGGTAGATGACTCTTCTTGACTTCAGGCCCAGCACTCTATTCACTGTTCCACCTAGATGCCCAGATTTCTTTTACAATAGCCTACTAAACAAGATGGAAGAGATGTGGAGTAATGGTGGAGTTAAATGGAACTGGGGTCTGATTGAATGCCCATTTCCAAATAATAGTTGTTGACGCATCAACCTTTAGAGACTTCTAATAAGATGGTCCCAAATTCTATCTTTAGTCCTGTTCTTTTCAGCTTTTTGTCAGTGACTTGGATTAAGGCTCATAAATATCTTTATATTAAATTTATCAATGATGCTGTGCTGTGAAGGGTAACTAACATGTTAGATGACAGACTTGGGGTCCAAAGAAATCCACAACAATGGATCCTATCTAAATCAAATATCATAAGGCCAGGTGCTTGACTTCAAAATGCTGCCTGCTCAAATGTAGGATAAAGGACTTATGACTAGACAGTAGTTAATATGAAAGTAATTTAAGTGGACTTCGGTCTTAGTAAGACCTTAAGAAAAGTAAAGTGTACAGGATGAGTGAGGTGACAGTCCAGTTGTGTGCTGCTACTACTCTCAAGTCTCATTTGGAGTACTCTGTATAGTACCAAGGCCTAATTTTTTCCAATGTATTTAACTTCTCTCCAATCACCTTAAAAAAATTTTTTTACCATTTTTTAAAGTTTTGAATTCTAAATTCTATTTCTCTCCCTCCCTCCCTCCCCTTCCCCAAAACAGTAAGCAATAAGATAAAGGTTATACATGTGCAATTATGCAAAACATTTTCATATTAGTCATTTTGTTTAAGAAAACTCAAATAAAAGAAAAAGAATGAAAGACTGAAAGTGAATAATTGCATGCTTGAGTCTGCATTCAAACAATAGCAATTCTTTCTCCAGAAGTGGATGGTATGCTTCATTATTAGTCCTTTGGGATTGTCTTGGATCATTGAGTTGCTGAGAATAGTTAAGTCATTTACAATTCTTCACTGAAGAAGATTGTTGTTACTGTGTACAACATTCTCTTGGTTCTGTTTGCTTCACT